>NW_015112715.1:516946-560968 GCF_001443285.1 Poecilia latipinna | reverse complement strand
CCCCCGCGGTGGCTATAGGCCGGAGCAGCGCTAGCTGCGAGGGCCGCTTGAGGCTCCGCGGAGCTTTAATTCTACATTACATCCATGACTATAGCACTTTACATTTCCTCTCAGCGTAACAGACTCCCTGGGCCATCTCACAATCCTCACATCCATTTTTTACACATCCTGCCACTGCATGTGCACAGCCGGAGCGTTCAGCAGCCAGGGATTTCCACCGCCGCCGCAGCGTTTGTGTCCCTTTCTCCAAGGCAGAAACAGTGAGATCAAAACAAGGTCTGCATCCTAACCCAAATCTGTCACGCCATCATTGGTGTCATACGACTTCAAAACAAAGCCGAGCGCCAAGCGCAGCCAGCGCCATCTCCTTCACAGGGCTCGGTCCGCTGAAAGGGCAGCAGAGACGATTTTTGAGCCTCTGCTGGAGCGAAGCCACATTTAAAAACAGGTAAAGATCGGTGATAATCAGAGTGGAAGGAAGTGGGAGGATCTCAGAGGATTTATCCTGTGGATCTCACAGCTGGGTGAAATGATGAACACAAGACAGAATAAGATGTTCAGCCTCTTCTTCCTCATAAATTTGGAAAACAACAGAATTTCATCAATATATTACAGAGCTGCAGCTTGTTGTTTATGCTCAGATCTAATACTGTTACATCCTGTATAGTAGTCTAGACTTTCATTTAAACCAGACTTTTAAACTATAAAAACAATCCAACCTCTGATACATTTAAGTGTGGAAAAAAATTAGTTTTACTGCAGATATTAAAAGATGGAGACATGGAGATTAAAAAAACAAGATGGATGGATGGATGGATGGATGGATGGATGGATGGATGGATGGATGGATGGAATAGCAGTTGGATGGATGTATTCACGATTGTATGGATGTATGAACAGCTGGACGGATGAACAGCTGGATGAACAGCTGGATGGATGAACAGCTGGATGGATGAACAGCTGGATGGATGAACAGCTGGATGGATGAACAGCTGAATGAACAGCTGGATGGATGAACAGTTGGATGGATGAACAGCTGGATAGATGAGCAGCTGGATGAACAGCTAGATGGATGAACAGCTGAATGAACAGATGGATGAACAGCTGGATGAACAGCTGTCTCTTTAAGGGAATAGGACATTCTCCCGGTCCGTTCCCAGGTTTCCGTCTCTTCTTCTCTGCCTCAGATGTTTAATGTGACTCCAGACTGTGGATGAACTCTGATGTTCCTCAACATCATCACAGAAAAACCCACAGCAGCATTTCAATTTGGTTTTAATCGATTTGCATGGATCTTTTCATCTAATAACCAACAATCTGCAATTCAATTCTAATTCCTCTCCATTATTCTTAAAGCCAAGCAGACCATTTCACACATATCAGCCACTTATGTGCATGTAAATTATTGATCACCTCTCAAGCCCTTCTCAAATGAGTTGACTTTGTGCATGTAAATAAGGCGCCACACTTTGCTGAGGTGTTTCCAGCAGCTGGCTGGCAGGCAGGCTGGGGTTTTGATTTGGTGCCATTTGGATATTAAGTGCAGTGGAGGCTGAGTGCTATTACAGCCGGGGAAAGGCAGCACATCAATCTCTGTCAGAGGAGGGAAAATCGCTCTCCAGACAGGAGCAGCAGGCGAAGGAAGGGCTGCAGAAAAGAAGGAAAACCTCATGAGTGCTGCACAAACTAGTTTACTATAATGAACTGTATACAAAGTAAACCGCAGCATCTCATCTGGGCTCTGTGTAATAACCTGCAGGCTGATCTATAGCATCAGCTCTACCCATCTGCAACACTGCAAAAACACAAAACTTACCAAGTAGTTTGGTCTGGTTTCTACTCCAAATATATTAGCAGATTCAAAATAAGATAAAACTAAATTACAAGTAACTTTTCAGATTATTCTGAGTCAGTGAAAGTACTGGTTCCACTGGCAGATTATTTCACTTATAGCAAAACATTTTTTCCATGGTTTAAGTGGAATAATCTGCCAGTGGAACTTGTACTTTTCAACAATATTAAAGAAATTATTCACTTAGAAAAAGTTCCTGCATCTTGCTAAAAAGTCCTAAGTTCTTTGGAGATGACGATCCAAAGAAGGATCCTTCATAAATACAAAAAATCTGAACAACCCTGATCATTCTTTGCATGAGACAAAACAGAGTGTCTTCAGTCAGAGGCTTCTTCAAATTCACTGTAATACAGACTGCTACATGAGATCTTTCCTGCCAACAGCCATCATGATCTATAATAACTCTGAAGAATCTGAGTAAATATGAGTTACAAACATTTAATTTCCCTTTGGGATAAATAAAGTATTTTTAAATTTGTTTTATTTCAAAGGGATTAATTTATGTGTATCAGAAACCAGACAAAAATACCTGCTAAGATTTTATGTTTTTGCAGTGCAGTGGTGTCACACTCATTTTCATCAAGTGTGGCTCAAAACTTTCCCATTTACAAACTGCTAAATTATTAATAAATATCGGTCTCTGCCTTCAATACTTATTCATGTTATTAATACAGAAGATCTCTTCATGTTGACCAGTCTCTGCAGGATTTCACGTTTGTTTTTATGATTTCTTGCAATTATAATGACTGATTTCCTGGAGCTAATTAAGAAATATTTCTGCTTTAAATGACATTAAATGTGACTTTTTGTAACTGAATCTTTTTGTTGTCAATCATGGACTATAACCTGACATGCAGGAAGGCCGTGGCAGCAGTTGAAGAAACACTGCCACCTGCAGGTGGGAGTTAGCATCACTTAAAGCCAATGTTTTAGCAGAAAATGTCCAACACATTCACTATGATGCACTGACGCAAAAAAATGTGATCTGTTAATTTGGCTTGAAAACCTAGAGGTACTTGTCAATCATAATTTGGCTTTGATTTATTTGATACAGTAATATCTGAGCTGTTATCTTTACGGCTAACAGGTTCTGAGGGCCACATCAGAAGCTTTGGCGGGCCGGATTTGGCACACATGAAGCAAACAAACGTTTCCTGCAGCTCTACAACGCTCTGCTGCTCCTCTTGCAGTGCTGGTTTGGGCTTTGAGGCGCCTCTCACGGGACGCTCCCCTAAAAAGTTACCTGATGAGCCACCGTTCTCACAGGAGGGATGAGACAAAGGGTGAAGGGGGGGAGAAACAGAGACAGAGAGAAAGAGAAAGCTCTCATTATTTCTCTCTAATTGCCCACGAGCGACCCTCCTGATCCCCCCTCTCTCTTCCCTTCTTGCAACCAGGTAGTGTGCCTCATTACAGGCAGCCTCCTCGGTTTTCCCAGGAGAAAGCCATGAAAAGGCCATGAAAGGCCTCGTCTGACAGGGGCCAGCAGACTGGACCAATTAACAGGGTTTTTCTGTGCTCTGACTTGCCACACTGCAGTTTGCAACTCATCTACAGCGTTAGACTTGCAGATGTCCGAGGTCAGGCTGGGACGGTTTATTCAAAAAGCAGAAGGTTTAAAGTCAAATCTGCGCTCCAGAGCCACGACAACGGTTTACCCAGCGATGGAATATGAAATACGCAGAGTTGGGCAGTAACTACTTACAGTTACTTGAGTAACTTTTCGGAAAAACTGCAAACGTAAAATCTGAGTATTTTGGTATAAATTCTAGTGCCAATATCACTTGAAATCAGAAAAAAATAACTTACAAGTAACTTTTCAGCTAGAAATAGGAGCTTATTTTCAAACAATTCTTAATATTGATTAAAAACAAAAGTACTAATTCCACTGGCAGATTGATTTAATAAAATTGATTTCATAAAATATCTTGTATAAGTGAAATAATCTGTCAGTAGAACTAGTATTTATTTTTAGATCTATATTAAAGGTATTGTTTACTAAAACCAAACTCCTGTCTTGCTGAAAAGTTACTTTTAAGTAAGTTTTACCTTATTTTAAGTTATTTTAATTTTACTATTTGTGCTAGAAATTAGATCAAAATACTTGCTAAGACTCTGTGTTTCAGCAGTGTACTCTTAGGAGTATTTTACTAAGCTTTAGTTTTCTCGCTCTAGAATGTCTGGATGCTCTAAAAACTGAGGACCTTCACAGCTTGTTTTAACATGAAACTCACCTGCAGTTTCACAGATAAACTATTTTCTAATTAAGTTATTTATATGAATTATTTCCATATTGGTCTTTAAAATACCTTCAATTTGACCCGTTTAATGATTTAATTTTTGAATATCAAAAAACTGATGTTTTGTACAGTTAGTACTTGAGTTGCCTTCTTTCTTTCTTACTCTTGGGCAGCTACTTTTTACTTTTACTTCAGTAAAAATAAGTTGAAGTAGTGCTACTTGTGTATAATTTTTGGCTACTCTACTTACAACCGAACGTCATCCTGGCATCTCAGGCGGCTGTGCTGACTGGTCTGCTTGGCTGAATTATGTAACAAGCTGTAATTGCAACAGGTTTTCTCGACACAACAACCTGCAACCTGCCTGCAGCTGTTTTCTCGTTTTTAAAGCCACACCAGTAAATGCGAAAACATGCAGCGCTTTAACGCCGTGTCACTTTAACATCCGACTGGGACGTTCCGGGTCTGAGCTGCAGACATAATCTGCAGAAGCATAAATGCTCCGACATGCAGTCAGCGCCATCCGGCCCAGTTAAAGCACTCCTCACTCGACTTTCACAGAGACCAACTTAAAAGGATTTTCTACAATTTGGATTAGCTTTGAGAGAAAAGAAAGTGACCTAATTAAAGTTTGAAAAGTTAAACAGTGTTTCCAAGTGTCTGTAAATCAAGTTTAAGACTTTTTAAAACCTTTTAAAGGTAATTATGATTTAATTATATTTTAAATGATAAAAAAAAGTAAAAATGTTAGGACTTCATGTAAGTTTGATAAATAATTTCAACATGGACTTGTTAAGGATAAAATGTCCTAAGGCCTTTGTAATCAACATCCAACTACTGAAATCACCATTTTCCAATGTGACCTTTCTTATTTTAAGTTACAGACAATTTTTCAAACTTCCAGATGAAACTTTGCTGAAGCATTTCTAAGAAAAAGCTGGAAAAGGCAATAAATCAGCAAACTTATAAATCTATACGTCAACCAACCCTGAAGCTTTTCCTCTCCACAATCAGTCAGTTAAACATCTAGTTTCTATTCTGCAGTCTAAATAAACCAAAATTATTCATAACCCTGGTAGAGTTTGGTTTAAAATGATAATTATTCAACCAAGATGTTTCTTTTTGATTGGAAGTAACAGTCACATTTCAAAAGTTGATAAAACAACCAGTATTACTGTTTTAAACAATAATAGCCTGGTGGCCCGCCAGGCTAATAATACACTGAGATTAGAGTAAATAGAGGTGTCAGGAATCCATTATAATTATTGGTTTCCATTTAGCTTCAAAAGTCTCCATCTTAAGTTGTTTTTCTTTTCAGGAACGTTTATAAAAGCGAGGACTGATTGAAGTGCAGCTGTTTTCCCGCGCCGTTGCTCCATGAAGGCTGAAAGTGTCCGGCCCTCGGCCTCCCAGCGCCTGGTGACTTCAGTGTGTGTCTGAATAAATGACCCAGTCAAGGTGAGCTCCATGTGTCAAACCAAGAGCATCAAAGACAAACCACGCAACCTTGCCAGAGGGCCTGCTTTCCTTTCACCTGGAGAACCGCGACTTGCACTCGCCGAGGCTTGATGCATTTGAGCCCATCCTGATCTTTGCAACGACTGGTCAAAAAAATAAAAAAAAATAAAAAGTTCAGACAGCCTCCTGTCTCGTGGCATGAAAGACAAGACTTTCAAAGAGCCTTCTCCTTCCTCTTCGGGTTTAAAAGATGCACGCATTCCAGTCAAGGTCACATTTCCGCAAGAGCGATTCAAGGCAAAAATCACCAGAATGTAAACAGCGCTGACTGATAGAGTGGAGGACAATGATGGGGCCCATGACAACGATACCACTCAGAAACAGAGTCGATGACAGTTGCAGCGGAGGTGCATCTGGGCCCAGGGAAAAGGGAACGAGACAAAGAGGAAGGGTTAGGAGAGGTTGGGCTGGATGGAAGGGGGTACTGATTGGTTTGCCGTCTCATGGGGTGCGTGTTTGCCTGCAGGGAAAGGTCACGGGAGGGAATAGGAGTAACGAGGTGTGAAGGGAAGGCACTGTCCTCGGTTCCCAGGCCCTTGGAGACGGCCACGGCAAGGTGTTAATGCAGATGCTCCGCAGCTTCCCAGGTTCTGTTTATTACACCTTTCGAGGGGAGCCAGCCGAGAGTCTCACCATCAGTCAATACAGCTCAGAACATGCTAATCAGAAGCACAAGCTGGCAGCAGAGCCAACTCCCAGGGCCGCAGACGGATAAAAAGGAAACGTAGAGAAGCTCAGCTGCTGATTTTATCCTAAACGCTGAGAAAAAACGCCACACTGACATGAGCTGCCAAACGGCAGCACTTCTGAAGACAAACGAGTTTGTTTCTGTCAGTAAATAAACAGAATACTGCTGTTAAACTGACTAGTTAAACTCCTAACTGGTATGAATTTAAAGGGGCGGTTTTATGTATTATTCAAGTACATAGTGTCATTTTATAGCACAACTTTAGGTGTTATAAAAATATGTCCATATCAATTGTGACTTAAAAGAAATTTGACTTTGTAACCTAAAGCCTTTAAATTGGGTCTCTGTCACTTTAAGAAGCTCCTGCTCTTTCTGACACTCCACCTTCAGCACATCATTACAACAACGACTCTCAATTTTGCTGGTTATGTAGATTTAGGAACGTTTGTACGACAAACATCCTGTCAACAAGGCCTGTGTTTCAAATCTTAAACTGCCACTGTTTTTAAAGTTATTGTCAATTTGTCCACATTTTATTTATTTATATTGTCTATTATTTCTCTATTTGTCTTGTCTATTATGTTTTGTGCTGCTGCCTTTCTTGATCAGGTTAAATTAAAGGTTTAGTAAAATAATAACAACTACTACTCATTGGTCTGAGTAGTAGTTCATATGATGAACTCAGCAGTTCCAGTAGGGGTTTGCTTATTGCTGCCGCTAGTCTGGAGGAGCTAATAAGTTGACATAAAACTAAAAAGAAATAAAAAATAAAATAGGAAACAGTAACAGTGGGAAAATGCACAACTCTATGTCTTCCCCTGCCTGTCAGTTGGCTATCAATTAATCCTCTAGTGCTGAAATTAATTAAGCCATGATTGATTTAAAAAAATCTCCCTCTGATTCTGTTGATGCTTCCTTAAAAATACCTAAATAAAACATCCAGGTCCCAGTGACGGATGATTTTTATGTTTTTCCGCTCAACAATCCAGACAGAATTTGGCAACTTTTGTTGGCCCAAAAATTTAGCTTCACAGCTTCAAAATAGCAGCAAACAAAGAAGTGGGTGGAATCCAGGTGGCTACATCCAATTTTTATATGCAGTGAAGTTTCCCCAGCTGTCTGAGCACACTAACAACTGCAGCTGGATCAATGCACACCGGTCCACTAATGACCACAGGAGCTTCGGCCAAGGTTGACTTGTTGCTAGTTAACTCCTTTCAGACACACAAACGCCGGGAACCACATCACACATCCCAACAAAACAAAGACGCTGATGCTGGTAGCAACGTAGCCAACAATCACAGCGCTAATGACTGAAACAACTCATTTAATATCTTGAACTGAACATCAAAAGAATCATGAAACATGCCGCAAGTCTCTGCAGCCACAACCTGCTGCAGCCGCAACCTGCTGTCCATAGGAGCGACTTAAAGGCAGGAGACCGCCGTGGCAGAAACACATTTAAACCACAGAGCAGTGGCAGCAGGCGAAAACAAATTCCTGGAGGGGCTGATGTGTGAATAGGTTTATACGACGACGTACTAGGGCCATCAGAGATAGAAAACCAAACAAGGAGTACATTTCTTCCAAAAAACTCAAGAAATTTTGAGATTAGTCTCAGAAATTTTCTAGAAAAAAAAAACTAGTAGGTTTGTGAGCTTGAAAAGTCTGAAATTTGCTAGAAAAAAACTTGGAAATGTCAAATTTAAAAATTTTCACCTTTTGAAAATTTCTGAGATTAATCTTAAAATTTCTGAGTTCTTTTTTTTTTTGCAAATTTTTGACTCAGAAATGTTTCTTCTAGAAAATTGCTGAATTTATTCTCAAAATTTCAGATTTTCAGATAAATGAACAGCAGAAAATTACTACAATTCTACAATTTTAAAATTTTTCATACTGCAACATAACATGAGGGATTAGATTAGCTAAAAGTAAATGGACTGTTTAGTAATTTGAAATATATACAGAATTTAATCATTAAATCTGTCAAAAAGATTATAAAAATACCAAACTGATGTATGATTGCCTATAAGTTTAATAGGCTAAATTCTATTAAAATTGAAGAAAGTCAGCCCAGACCTTTCTACCTAAAAGAAGTCAAAACCACTGGTATAGGATGAAATTATCATGATTTAGCATTTAATCCAGGAATCCAAAAACGAATCCAAGTTTTGCTAGAACCACATCAAGCAACGCCTGAGATTTATCTGACAATCCGGAGTTCAGCAAATCTAACAGAAAACAGAAATGAAGGTTCATAAATCTGACTTACCAAAGAAGACTTCAGCTCCTCCTTGTCCAACACCACAGCAGGACGGCCATCTTGAACCAAACATTAACATTATAATAGCAGCAGACACTCAAAGGCAGCAAGAGAATCATTATTAATTATTAATACAAAAAATAAATCAAACCAACATATTTATCCAGAGCAGCGTTAGCATTATGCTAACCAAATCAACACAAGCATCAAATAAACCACAGCAACGTTCATAACTGATTATGAGCAAAAAATAAATTACATTAGCTGATGATAAAAAAAAAAAATAATAAAGGAAGAAAAGAGCAGAACAACATGGCGGCTAAAGCTAATAAAACATGCTGAGAAATAAAAGTTGTAGCTAACTTGTCATTCAAGGTGGGGATTCTGTCTGAGCAAGCTTTCCACCGACTGCCACCATTATCAACTTCATCGCCATGGGGTCCCGAAACTTTACGAGGTGAAATTCTGGCGCCCCAAAGACATTAAATTCATCGATACTGATTGGCCAATTATGTATTATTCTTCCCTAGCAACCCCACACTATTAGCTATTAGCTTCACTTCTTAGGGAAAAATGGTAACTGACAGGAGTCTGTCACGGCTGTGTTGCCAGATTGGCTTTTTAATACTTTGGGCTGGGAACCCCCTCACCCCGCTTTGTTAAATTTGGGCTGCTTTTCACATCATTTGGCGGGTTTGTAGAAAGTCTTCATAGGAAAGTTCTTTCAAAATATTCGTCATTGTGAGGCAGAAAAGCACAAAACTTGATAAAATGCATTGTTATTACACTTGTGTCTCTTGTGTTTGGGCAGGAAACAATCAGATCTGGCAACCCTGGAATTCCCTGTTTGGTGGAAATGTTATGTAAATAATTCAGATTACATTAGCCACACATTATTAAGGAAAACTGGTTAATACAATTTTAAGAAATGTTTAAAAAGTGTTTATAGGTCATTTTAAGATATTTTGTCCCCTCCATATTAGGAAGAGAGAAAACATGGATCCCTCAGATTAATTTAACGACATACAAGACATGATTCAGTGATAAAAACTTTTGATTGTCCATAAAATTTGGTATTGTCAAGAATTGCGGGTTGAAGTGGTGAGGAGAGACGCTGAGAACCCAGGTATGGTGAAGATAATGAATTTAATGGTGAAAATAAAGCTCAGCAGTCCATACAGGCAGCACGGCAGAAACTAGCACACAGCTAAGTACCGGTAGCAACTGAATCACAGGACTAGACACGAGAGCTGACACTACCAGGACTCAACAGTTCTACTGGAGCGCAAGTAACACAAAAACTGAGACGTTAGACAAACCAGGACTTTACAGTTCTACTGGCGAACTACGACAACAAACGACGATAGACAAGGACCCGACGAGGAATACAGACAACAGGTGGGTTTAAATACACACGGGGTAATTAAGGGAACGAGACACACCTGGGGAGCAATCAACGGGGAGGACAGGACAGAGACTCACAGGAACACAGAGAAACTCAAAAATAAACACACAGAAACACGGAACCTAACAGGTATGGTAAAATAACAGCTAAAAAAATACACCGAAAGATTCTTCAAAATGATTCAGTTGGCAGAAAGTTGCCAATTTCTCCCTAGACCGCTTTCATACATAAAAAGAAATTAAGGGAACCCAACAGGAGAGAAAACAATTTAAAGTCACAATCCGACTTTAAAAATGGATTACCAGGGATTTTATTGTCTCCCTTGCCTCTCAGGGCTTCTGTGCAATAAACTGCATGCAGGCTGTTATGTATCATTATGTTTTAATGTCATTTATGCCTGCAACGAGAGCATTCCCTCCAATCTCCAGCTTTATTCCGCTGAAATCATAAAAATAACCTGAACTCAATGTGAAATGTTAAAGCCCCGTATTTTTTGTTTCCAGAAACTGCTGTCTCTCCAACCTGAGAGTGGACCACGTGGGAAATCCACTCTCATTATGTATAAAATACTATTAATTAACTTTATTGAATATGTCACAGTATGGTTCCCACCACATGGTTCCCTCAGGGTCTCTTGTCCAAGACCCAACCTTGTCCCGTTCGGATCCAGTGAGCCAGCATCCTTCACGTCCGAGGTGACTCCCCCCTCCTTCCTGTTATTGCTTAGAAAGCTGCCAGTAATTTATAATGTTGTGACAGTCAAATAAACAGGGCGGCTGCTCGCTGGAGTGAAAAGTCCTGTATTAAAGGGAATCAAAACAGCTCCAAATGGTGCCTTGAATGGAAATAATCTCGCCGTAAGATCTGCTCTGGGCTGGCTAATTTAAATTTGTTCAGGGTGACAGCTTACTGGAAGAGGGACATAATGAAGTCCATTATCATCAGTGGTGCAAATTCTAAAGAACGATAACTCTCATTATCAGCGCTTTTCTGTATACGAAGGAAATATGTTCATCCATTATAAAATGTGCTGAGAATGACAACATGGAGCAAACATGAGACGCCGGCGAGACACTGGACACGCCTTTATTATTTCTACAATACCCCAACTTGCTTTATTTATGGATGAGGTTATGGGGATTTTTTATGGCCCACAGGAAGAAAATGCTCTGGATTTAAACTGTAATAGTTTGATCAGTCTGATATTTCTGTGTTTCTGCATGCAGAAAGCTTGTGCTTTTATTTACAGCGCCTTTCTCTGTGGGTAATCTAACATCTGCTCCAACAGGCCAGACCTTGAACGGTGGATTATCTCGTAAAAACAGGCTTCTATTAAACAGGCGCCGGAATTAACAATGAGTCATTTTGAACAGAATTAGGTGATAAATAGGTAAATAAAGAAGGTCTCCAGATCTGTAACCCACGATAACCACGGCACGAATAAACTTAGGAGGTTTGGAAAATAGATTCACTTCAGAGAGTGAAAAAATATGTTTGTTGCCAGAATAATCATCAAAAGTAGGTTTGGTGCCAACAGAAATGTTGCTGCTGAAAGAGGTGAAGTAGAAGAGACGGGGAGCCAGGTGTGTGGGGATTCACACACACATACTAATAAGCCAGTTAAAGTCAAGTGCACACATTCAGGGAGGAAAAGCCACACAAATCAATCCTCCATCTATTAAAAAACATTGATTTCAAACATTGTTTGCACTGTCTAAAGCAATAGAAGGTAACAGGTATATATGTTGATATGTAATAACTCCAAATTGTGACCTTTTTGAAGCAAAATGGGGAGAAATCTGGGAGGCTGTTATTCATATTGATTGTTTCTATTTCTGGAACAGAAATGTGTAAAGAATCAAATTTCATTAAGGACGTCACTTCGAATTTCAAACCACAGCTACAGCACGAGCTCATTTATCTGCAGAAACTGTGACAAAGTGGAAGTCAGAAGAATGTTTTTTATAAACCGGCAACCTGAATAGAGATTTAAAAGCTCTCCGTGATGAACTTGTAATCAAACGTATTGAGAGTATTCAGGCACACTCCATCCAACTCAGAAAGTATTCCTGAAACGGTGCTGCCAAGGTTTTCCTCTCCACTGTCACTATGTGCTTCATGCAGTCTGCTGGGTTTCAATGGACAAAAAGTTTTTGCACTACGGTGAGGTTTTGTTTGTTTTTGCATCACGCAAGTCACATGATCAACAACTGGATGCTCCTCTGGTGGACAAAGAAGCATTTTTAATGGCTTATCCACGGTGGCCGACAGCTGCAAACGCACAGCAAACACAAAACCTGCTGCAAACAGGTACATGATGCAAAAAACACGCAAACATAAAAAAACTTTTAAACATTTGTTCGACTCCTTGTTCTGTACTTTTACTCTTTTTGCAGATAAAAAAGGTTTTCTAAATCCCTCTCCAGTAACATTAGAAAAGCTTTCAACAGGCTGGTTTGATGACCTCAAAGCGGTGCTGAGGAAACTGTAAGGAGCTTCTATTGTCTTCGTTGTGAACATCAGATGCATGAAGTGACTTTAAGGCCAAGAAAAACACACATCAAAGAAGCGTGTCTTCTAAAAGCGCTGGGCAGATTCAGGCCCTGCTCCATCCAGGAGGGATCTTCATATCCTCTTTGCACCCAGTCCTTCAGGTCAATATTAGCACAAGGAGCCCCAGCTACTTGATGTACCCGAATCAAATTTACAAAACACTGTTTGACTCATGCTATTAAATCTGAAGATGAAAGAATCACCAAGGGCAAACAGCTCCCAAGGCTATATACCAAATACCCAGGCTCACATAACACAGAGGCGCAATTAAGAATTTAAATGGACTCTGCATAAAATGGGCCTCTGCTGTGAAAATGACCGACTTTGAAAATGTCATAATTAGCCGAGCCGACATTGTGCAACGTGTAAAGTCCAGCTACAGTTTATCCACTGATCTACTGCGCTGATAAGTTCATCTTTGTGATGACATTGTGAAACCTGGAAATATGACGCCAAATGTACCCAAGAAAGGAGATAATTAGGCGAGCAGCTGTAAAACGAGTGTTCCTGGAGGGGCTCATCCGCTTCCCCTCAACTCTATTTACCTTCAGCATATAATTCCAGCTCTATTACAGGAGATGGAGAAGGACAAACACAACACAGAAATGTGAGGGATAAAAAGAAAGGCAGGAGGAGGAGGGGGCAGCTGGGAGAGAGAGGCCAAGAAGAGGATGATAAGAAATCAGAGATAAATTCTCCAGGGTGCAGACGTGTTCCACAGAGGAGTGACCAATCGAGATAGAGGCAAAGACGGGGTAAAATAGTGATAAGAGTGATGACAGAGTGTAAAATGACTCAGTCAGCCCTGGCAGTGGCATTGGCTCTGACCTCCCATTCCTCATCCCGGGTCCATGTGGGTCGGGACCAGAGGTCGGCCTGCAATGTTTCCTTCATCATTTTCACTAACCGTGTCAAAATTTTTACCACTCAGTTTTTAAAATGACAACAATTACGTTCAACTGCACTTCAGTTTCATTCTGTGTAATTAATATTCAACAAGTGGAAGAGATAAATCATATTTTATCATCAAGCCGAATAAATTAAACTTTTTCTCAGAAGTGATAAAGTTTTGAAATCGGGTAACATTTCACCAGCTGGAAGCATCAGAAGTCATCAAGACTCTTTGAATGTCCCGGGATCCAGCAAGCACTTCCCTGACTTTTATTCTGAAATTAAAGTCAGATTATGACTTTAATCCCAGAATTCTGATATTAATTTCTGAATTTAAACTCTGAATTCTGACTTTTGATCTCAACAGGTTGAAGTCAGAATTCAGAGAAAAACTCAGAATTCACAGTTTAAAGTCAGAAATCTTACCAAGTATTTTTGTTTAGTTTCTAGTGTAAATATCTTAGTTTTTTCTTATTTTAAGTGCATTAACTAAAAAGTAACTTGTCGGCAAGATAAGGGACCTTGTTTTATTTCAATAATTGTTGAATAATGAACAAAATTATTAATTAAAAAGGGCAGATTTTTTTCGCGTCATAAAATTTTCCCCATTTCATAATTGAAATAATCTAGTAGTTTTTTTTATCAATATTCCAGAATTATTGTCTTTAAACAATCTTGCTAAAATGTCACTTAAAAGTTATTTTTGTCTTATTTCAAGTGTACAAAGATATTTGCACTAGAAATGAGACAAACCACAGAAATATCCAGTGTGTTTGCAGTGCTGGATGATAAATTTCTCAGTAACTTTACTAAGTTCCTGAGCTTTATGGTTTTACTCTAGATGCTTTTTTCAAAAGCAGAAAGCATTTCTAGGCAGGTCGTAAAAAGACTGAAAGTTCAACATCATCCAACATTCAGACATTTGTGGAGACAATAGGACCGTCTTGACAGAGACCTTGTCTGAAGACAAACTCTTTTGTTGTGATCACATCTGAAGAATCCGGATTGTCTTAAAGTGATGATCACACTGCTAAAGGAGACATTTCAGCATCAGTTGTTACACACAATCCTATTTTTTGCAATATTTTCATATTTATATCTGAAACACAAACACAAACTACTAGTTAATGATGATGAAAATGCTACTAATATTTACAGAACAAGGAAAGAAACTGGATCAAAACCTCTGCAAATCATTATTAAACCATTTTAATTACTTTGGAAGGCTAAAAATTGTGCTAATTTTAGCATATTGTTCATGAAAGTTGTGTTTCATTTGCTTGTATCTTAAGGTAGGGCTCGATATGAAAACGTGGCATAATATTGCAGTTTTATTTTTTCTGTGCACCTTTCTGTGGGTTAGATTGCCGAGAAGGGAGTTTTTATTGCAAGTTTGAGACACATCCGTCGCTGCGTCTGGAAAATCAGATCTTCAGCCGTATCATCTGAAATGAAACTGTAGCAGGACCCTCGCTCCACAGCTTCAAGTCAAATCAGATAACAACGGCAGAAAAAAGAAAAAGTTGATCACAACATGTCATCTCATCACGGCGTAAACCGTCTGGACACTAATCTTTTCTTATAAACGCACAGCGAAACAAGCAATATACCAGGATGCATAGGCTGCAGAACAACAGAGAGTGGGCGGGATGTCAGCAGCCGTATTTCGCAGCATCCACAGGGTGACATGTTGAAGCCACTTAAATGGATCTCCGAGACAAACTGCAAATGAGGAGATGCCTTCCTGCTATCTCCAGCTCCAGTTGAAACAATGAAGATAAGTGAAACTGTAAAACAAGATATTACTCGTCCAAGAGGTTAGCAAACACTTTCCATGCAGTTGTTTTTAAATGTAAAGGAATACATTGTCCCGATTGTCTTTCAGCGCTAAAGACTTTTGAATTTTGTTGATAAGTTAATGTATTCAAATGATTCAGTTCAAAAGGTTAGACTCACATTATATTAATTAATAAATAAAACAAATCTTACATATGACCAATAAAAGAAATTTTGATACAGAAAAAGAAATAATTGACTCGTCAGAGTGCTGCATCCAATCATATTTAAGGAAAGTTAAGTGGCAGGAAAACTGTCAGAACAGCTGCATAAACAACAGATAGGCTCAGTCTTAAAAGGAAAATTAGGTGGAGGGAAGAACTGTGTGATGTAGAAAATGTGCATAAACAGCAGATATAGCAGATTATGATGCAAAGTTTTTTCAAGAGTTTGGGGGAGATTTAAAGGTGCGACCTGTAGATGGGGTGAGAAACATAACACACTGCAACAACACAAAATCTAACCAAATAGTTTCAGTCAAATATCTTGAAATAAACAAAACTAACTTATAAGTAACTTTTCATAAATATATGGGAGCTTATTTATTAAAATAATTTCCTAATATTGATGAGGAAATTGATTATTTCTCTTACAACATGAGGAAAATGTGTTTTTATAAGTTAAATAATCTGCCAATATTTGCAGTAGGTAAAGTTTTGTGTTTTTGCAGTGCGTCATGGAGCTTCAGCCTTCCTAACAGGCTTAAGGAGAAGAAACAGTCCAACCCGGCGTGCATGTCCCACGACGCCGCATCATTTTCAAACAGTTAAACCTTGTGCAGCATTTCTCGCTTTAATAAAGAGGAAACCATACCCTCTCTTCTTCCAGCATCATAAATTTTCACAAGCGGTAGCTGCAGTGGGGGCAGATTTTGTTTTCTGAACAGTTGACACTTGCAAAATGCACACATATTGACAGTGATTAGAATCCACGAGGGCCGATGAATATTCAGGAGCACCTGTCTGCAGCTCAATGCACACTTACTGCATTCAGATGGAGAACCGCTACATTCTGTAAAATGAGGAACAGCACGCATGTTTCAGGTTATTGGTTAGCATGCACTGAATGCTAATGCTGTGCTGATGTATTTTTTTGTATATATGTTTGTTTTACGGCTTGCCTACAGTACACAATGTGCTTTTGAACAAATGGCTTCTTCATACCTGAGAGGCTTTTCAGGACATGTTGGTACAGAATTTGTTTCACTGATGATGATGATGCTCTTTCTCACCAGCTTAACCCTTCACAAAATTTGTAGATTTTTTTCTGGGTTTAATCTAAAATTTTCACACCACACCTTGTTTTGAATCTACTAATTTGAATAGATGAATGTGGAATCCTCCAGTGTGCAGAGAATGGACTGAAGGATGAACCAGAGTTCCACTATTCTCCTCCTGATATGCTTCGCTATATTTATACTGATGTTTAGCTAGACCAACAAAATGGAGTTTGATTAAAGGAGACAAACAGTGAATGCACTCTTTGTATTGAAAACCCTTCTGAATAATGCAAAACTAAATATTAATCCTAGCTTACTGAAAACTGTAAAATCTCTGTGTAATTTAATCCCAGACTCTTTTCTTTTACATGTGTAGAAACGTGTTTACATGAGAAAACTGGCATGACAATGTGAAAACACCAAACTAAAGGATGTAAGAGAGGAATCCTCACACAGAGCTCCTCCATCGTCTGCAGTTGGCCAGTTTAATAATCCCATCCAGTTAGAGACGGCAAAGTTTGTCCAAATGTGCTGCACCTCCAGGGGACCTCGCAGTCCTCCAGTAGCAGCTCTGGTGCCAACAGCAATATCAACCTTCTGTGTGATGAATTCATTCACAGCACAAATATTACACAGGCAGAAATTTAGATATTTCAGACAAAGGTGAATGATGAAATTACAGTTTTTTCCTTCATAGACTCTGTATTAAGGTTCACCAACACATGCGGCAAGCGGTTCCTTAAATGAGGCAGCTTTGTTCATTTTTCACTGCGTACTTGTTGCCCACACAACTGACAAATCAGTGAGGTAAATATTTCATTTTCTTTGGCTGCAGTTTTGCTGACTTTTCCTGCTGAGAGCTGCTGGTAATGAAACAAGAGCCGCACTGTGTGTGGTTATAAAACCAGGCCGGGACTCCTGGAGGTTCAACCTACAACAGCTGTTTCCACATTTCAACAGCAGACTGAGGATTCCTCTGCAACGAACCTGTTCACATGCAATATTAAGCAGGATGGAGGTCAACAAGGGATGAGGTGTCAAACATTTGACTAGTACTCTACATTCTCCTGACATGGAGGTCATGACACGGTGAGGATGGAGGATGATGCGCCGCACTTCGCTTCTGCACTGTTGGTATTGATGCCACATTAATATGCAACACAGATACTCGCAGGAAACAACCGGTACCAGAAAAACTAGAGGATGAGAGTGGAGATACGACATGCAACTAACAATTATGCTAGTGATTGAGTAATTCTATTGATTATTCTGATTATTAATCGAATAAAAAATGGCATACTATGCAGAATTTTCCGTTTTTTTGCACAGTTTTATGCTTCAATTTGGGTCTCAACTGCTTCTAAAAACGCTTAAACAAAGACACCCAGACATTTATTGGAAATATATTTAAGTTTTTATGTGTCTCAAAAACCTCCCAACTGTTAAGTTGCAAACCGTTACTTAGCAACCCCAGCAGAGTTCCGCCACGTTACCTAGCAACCCCAGCTGAGCTCCAGAACGATTAGTCAGCTGACTCTACAACTGTATGCGCTGTACAATGGCTGCTGAAAAATAAAGAGCAGTGACAGAATATTGTGTTTATTCTGGGAGTCAATTTCTGAATAAATCAGAAGCGTGAGAGTAAATATATCATCGTCTTTTATTTCATTATCGCAAAAAGACTCAATTTACATGCATATTTTTTGATTATAAAGTCATGTTTTAAAACATAATTAATTTACTCTAATGTGCCAAATTAAATGTCAGCAGCGAGCGCAGCAGCTTGTTGAAACCTTGTGATGGTTTCCGACACAAAACCCCCGAGCTGGAAGTAAACACGACCCCCGGTCTCCAAGGTCACCTGGTCAGGTCACAGTCTGTTGACAGAGCCAGTCACCCGCACTCTGTACGCCACATCAAATTCACCTTTTCCTTTCACACACTCCTGCCATATTTTACATTTCTATAAGAAGTCATTTTCAGGTAAATATGAAGCATTTTGGGTTTTTAGAAAGGTGGCAGGATGTTCTCAGAGAGGAAATGGTCTTTCGTTTCTGATGCTTCTGTCTTTCAGAGTAAATTGAACAAGAACATTGCAGTCACTCTGGAAATGCGCCTTTATTTAGTCGCAGGTATTCTTTGTCTTTTCCCTGCTGAAGTTTGAGCTCCTGTCATGCCGGCACACCAATTAACCTTTCATCCTTTTGTTTAACGAGAAGGCAGACCGTCTGCTTTCTCTGTCTGTATTAAAATGTGGGACATTTTCGATTCAGGCAAATTTTTTCAGGTTCGTTTTGTCACTTTAAGTTAGGACACATTTTAACTGCTGGATGAAACGTTTTACTTTTTAAAATATCATCTGGATTTAAAGTGTGACCTGAATCAAAATGTGTCCCAGTCAAAGTATCTTTGCTCACTTTTATTTGTGCAGCTGCATGACCTGCACAACCCCCTGCAGTTTGTGACAAACAGGCCAGAGATGATGCAGTCAGCCTGAACAGCTGAAACGATTAATCAGATTAATTTATCATTGAAATAATCAACTAATTTAGTAATCAGCTAATATATGTTGTTCCTTCTTTGATGAAATAACATACATACAGCAGTAATTAATCCAAAACTCTACAAATTTACAATACATTTTTAAAAAAATCTCCTATTAAGCACCTTTTGCTAACCAATTACAAATAAATTATTTTAAAAAATAATCAACTGATCAGCCTTACACTGTATTGATATCAAATCAAGCAGGAAATATTGAACTTTTTACATGTTTTAGCTGTAGATTAATCCTTTGCTATAAATGGAAAAAAAAGTTTTTGCATTGTTGGAAATAAATATTACATTTTTTAAATATTATTATTAATTTGTACTTTTTTATGTGTTTTTAATATTGTAATAAGTTTAGGTGGTTTAAATGAAAAATCTGCAGAATGTGGCAAATTTTAAAACAGTCAATGAATCGTCAGAATAATCAACAGATTCATTGATTACAAATAATCAAATATCAGTTGGTAATGCTGCCTGTCAGCAAGAAGGCTGCAGGTTCGAATCCCAGCCCGAGGTGCTTGGAGTCGTCATGTTAGTTGGTTTCTCTAAATTGCAGGAGGCAGAAATGGCTCTCCATACACCTGCACACTTTTTAATCTGCTGTAAATTTTTCCGCTACATATTACATCAAACCTACCAATAAATGCTTGTTTTTCAGTGTAATTTTGAGACAGGACAAAATTTAGTAATATTAAACACATTTAAGAATTCAGCTGTGGAGAAGTTCATTTAATTAGAGAAGCTGTTTTCACTGCAAAGTATTTTCGGCTAATTTAACCCCAACCTGGCCACCGAGATCGTCTTTCCTCCGACAAATGTTTCACTGAAGCAGAAAAATTCCTCCGTGGTTTAAAAGCTAAATGAATCCTAATTATTGTGAATAAAAAAGTTAATATTTTGTCCCTTTTTCATGGCTGGTAGTCGCGCTGAACTGTTTGCAGTAGCTAATGAGCTCCGTGTGACATCACTCAGGGTTATAGCCGGCAGCTTCGCGGCTTAATGTGTCTCGGCGTGTCACAGTTTCCCTCGCTTTCCAGCGAGAGTCTGTCTTACTGAACTTTCACAAACTTCTGCTGAAACTGTGGTTATGTCAGTAATGATCTCCAAGTAAACTCAGCTAAAATAGCACAGTGACCTCATTATTGTTTCCATAGTTACAGAATGGCAGCTTTACTCTTCCTATCTATAGCTGCATTTCACTTCACACGGAAAAAAACGTGCGTTTTGACAGCTGATGGAGCCTAACAGGTAAAGCGTCGCGGCATCATGGTTCGGGTTCAGGTGCGTTCAGCTGTGCGAAAGCGCAAATTCCCAAACGGTGATCAGATCCTGCAACCGCTGCTTTGACAAATTGAATATCGGTGCAAATGACTGCGTAGTGCTTTCTGATTAGAGCGCACGTCGGTGTTGGTGTCTTGTTTGTCGAGTGTTATCAGTGTAATATGAGTCAAATTGCACAAATAATATCAACTCCATATCCTGTAACAGCTTCAGTACCACCCACCCACCTATTGGAGTCTGTGTGCGCCAGGGAGAGCATCACAGTTTAAACCGAACCAGCTGGCTCTGTCAGGCAGCCGTCCAAAATACGGATCTATATTTACAAGCTTATATCACTGTACATGAGTCAACTAAAACAAAATTAAGTCCAAGTAATAATAGCAGACGTCAGCGTCTCCCAGGCCTGCAGGGCTGGAGGAGTCGGCATGTTTTCTGCAGGTCTGAAAGGTAACCCGATGCTTCGGTGTGAGGAGACGGCTGGCTTACATCCAGCCGCTCGTCGTCCAGGTGTCTCGCTTGTTCCTGATTTGGTCTCAGGTGACTCAGCTGCACCAAAGGCAGAGGAGATTCACAGCTAGAGATGTGTCATCAAAACTTTGACAGATTAGTGCCAAGAATAAAAAAAAAGATGGTTGCTTCTTTCCTGTTTTTTCACAGTCTGTTAGTATTTTTTTTATAACCACAGCCTTACTCGTGCATTTAGAGCCTCTTTTGCTCCTGACTGAGCCAGATGCTTGATGTTGCTACCAGCAGGCATACATGTGCTCTCATTTAACCTCAACATTTTTATATTTGTAAGGCAGTCGTATTGGTTTCTGGTTCATAGCAAAGGTGTGGGATCAGACCGAGTTCAGGCCTGTGAGCAGGTGAGGAAAATGTTACAGCAGCAAACCAGAAAGAGAGAGAGTTATTTCATATCTCTATCACAAACCGAGGCTCAGTTTCCATTACAAATGTGTGCAAAACGAAAGTCAAAAAACACAAATGAACATGTTTAACAAAAATATAACATGCTGTCATTGTCCTCAAACTACTTCCTGTCATCTTCTTCATCTTTTCTGCCAGTAGTAACATGACAACATGTCATTACCAAATGAGAAACAAATGAAAAATGATGCTTCGTTTTGGAGATTTACCAGAAACGGTCAGACTGAGTCCATGTTGAAAAGTTATTTTCTAGAAAGAAATAACAAAATCCACAACACTCCTTGTCTTGTTAGTCAACCACAAAGACGTTGGCTCATAATTCAGGCGGCTACAGGACGAGACTAACCCACCAAAACAATGAAGCATCATCTCATAGTATTTAATAAATATTAGGGTTGATGTTGACCCCAAATACTCTCACACATATATATGTTTATTTCTATCGAAGTACTTTGGGTTTCTAATTGGAGTGATAGTTTGTGAAATCCACTGCAAGCTGTTCAGGAAGCAGAAAGCATAGCTATAACAACCGTCATGATGCGTGTTTGTATGTTTTTATTTTAAGGTTTTTCTGTGTTCAGTTTCTGTCCTGAGTCTCTGTTGTTTCTGCATCTTCCCGTTGATCCCAGCTGTGTCTCATTCCTTCATTACCCTCCCAGTGTATTTAGTCCCACCTGTTGTCTTTGTCTCGGTCGGATCCTCGTCATTTGTCGTCTGTCTGCCGTCACAGTGGAACTGTATGGTCCTGTGTTGGCTTAGCTCACTTCGTCAGTCCTCAGCTTTTCAGTTGCTACCTTAATTAGCTGTGTGCTAACTCTCTGCCGTGCCGCCTGTGTTGGACTATGTTTGAGCTCTATTCATTAAATTCATTTTCTTTTACAACCTGGGCCTCTGCGTCTCTCCTCACCACCCCTGACACCAACACATGCTGTCCATAGCGCCTGAAATGTTGAACTGCAAACCATGCAGAGTTGAAGCTCCATCAATACAATCAATAATGTGCAGCATGAAGGTCTTTTAACTGCATAAATCTGATCATATTTCTCAATCCAAGCATTTATTGAACTGGTAAATCACTGGTTGTCAATGTTTTAACTGTTGCTAGGTTACACCTTTCAACATTAGCAGTAAGGTCGCTGCCCACTTAAGGATTAAAACACAGTGAAGTAATGAGACGTAGTCATTTGCTACCATTTCTAAACTAAAATGAATAAAAAAATAATCTAACATCTTTATATTTAACTGCAGTAAATCTCTTTCACTGACTGGTCAGCATTTCCTGGGGTTGCAGTTTAAACGTACGTTATCCCAGACTGATGAATCAAAATATAAAAACAGGCTTTAAAGATTTGTTTGTAATAAAAAAAATTAAAGCTAAGTTAGTTCAAATCTTATTTAGTCAAACAGTTTTATAAAATGTCAGATTTCATCCAGTTTTTCTGAGTTAAAAATGGCCTAAAACTTTAACAGAAGTCCCTTTGAGAAGACATTTTGAAGGTAATTGGATCTACCATCTGTTTGCTGATTCCACGTAGGTATGAAGGAGGGAGCAACTATTTAACACCACATTATGCAGAAGTGTCAGGTAATGTGTTAAATTTAACAAGCAGCGCCATGGAAACGATGCTACGGTCACCAGAGGAAACATTTTTAAGCTCAAATTGAAATGCAGAAATCTCCACCCACCAGATGAAATTTAAAAAATGTTTCAAAAGTGTGTAAATAATTCAGTTATTAAGCAGTTTTTTTTACACTCCAGTTATCTGACACATTCGTTTGTTGCTACTTCTTAGTGGTTTATTATTGCATCGTTTAAAATTTTACATTTTGTTTTTATGACTCGATTGCAGCTGTAAAGTCATTTTGCTTTTACAGGTTCAAATAAAGTCCTAATCTTATCACTCAGTGATTGGATGGCTGACCTTTGGTGGTGTCGTCACCTCCTCCTGGTGTCAGACCAATTATCCTGATGCGGATCGTCACGTTGTCTGGAATCAGGCTCGTCTTAACGCCTTTCTGAAGAAGAGCTTCATCTGTCGCTTAAAGAGACAGGAACCAAATCAAAGACCCAGAAAAACTGATTGTCTTTGAAGAAACTTAGTCAAAAAATTGATTATAAAACCCAGAATTCAGATAAAGATACTTAAAGTTGAACACAATGCCAGAAAAAACTGGTCAATTAGTTAAATTAGTTTCTTTGTTGTACACTGCAAAAACACAAAATCTTACCAAGTATTTTTGTCCAGTTTCTATTGCAAATGTTTCAGCACTCTTAAAATAAAACAAAAATAACTTAGAAGTGACTGTTCAGCGCAACATAGGAGCTTTAAAGTCAATAATTCCTTAAAATTGATGAAAAATACAGATTAAAATAATCAGTCTTGTTATAAATGAAATAATCTACCAGTGGAATAAGTACTTTGTAATCAATATTGAGGAATTATTGACTTAAAACAATCTAATATTTCTTGCTGAACATTACTTACAAATTATTATTCTTAAAACAGGAGGAAACTAATATATTTACACTTAACTAGACAAAAAATATTTGGTAAGATTTTGGGTTTTTGCAGTGTAAATTCAAACACTTTAACATTTATATATTTAGATCGTGCAGGTCTCCAGACGGGCCTTTAACTTCATAAAGTAACCAACAGAACCAGCCTTCTTTTTCAGGTTATTTATTTTGAAATCAGCCTATAAGTAAAAAATAAAGTGTGCAGTAAGTGAAAACGTTCAGACGTCTCTGGATATTTTCATCTGTCTCTATTCTGTAAATCTGCCTGGTTCTGTTAGACTCGTTGGGTTTTGTGTTCATCTCTGCAGGCTTCGGGTTTTAAACGAGAACAAATTCATCAAAAATCCTCATCAGCTTCTGTTTTTCTTCTAGATCGTTTAAAGGGATTTCTTGTCTTCCCAGTAGGGAATCCACTTTGTTTATTTTTGCTTCCAGTTTGTCTCCCTCCTTAAAAACCAGGCAACTTTGTAAAACAGGATGAATATTTGAAAAAAGATGTTTTTACCATAATTTTTGCATTTTGACTGGCAGTCAGCAGTGTCCACAAAAGGGAAACAAACATTACACCACAGCTATTGTAAATTGGACATTTGCAATTTGACAGTTCTGTTCTTTCAGCATTTTTCAACAACAAAGAAAATATTTTTTCTTTTTCTTTTTTTATGTTTTTAGTTTCATCAAGCCGGAGGAACGCAGTGCAGTTTTTTCTTCCCACAGTAAACAAATCTTATCACAACAGCTTCTGAGGAGTTTCCTTCTGGCACCAACGCTTGAGGCAGACACTCGGAGCTTTATTCTATTTGTTGTGTCGTGATATACTGCCCAAAATACCTCATTAGCAAAGTAGCGGATGATAAATGAGAGTAAAAAAAAGTTTACTACCAGGCAGAGCAAAGCAGAAATCTGTCTTTGAGGCCCAACTCTGTGAGAAGAGCAGCAAAGAAAGTGGATTCCTTTCGCCTTTACCGACAGAAAACACCTGAAAAATCCGCAGCTGCCGTCAAAACAAAAAAAGCAAAGCTTATTAGAAACCGGACCGCATGGAAACTATTTAACTTAGTCAACTTTTTTCCCATCTATCCATTATCTTTATCTCTTCTCACCTTATCTCTATGGCTACGGTTCAAGCAAAAGTGACACAAATCTGTCATATACCCACTGCAGTCTGAACGGCCCGATTCAGATCTTTTCATCCTCCAAATACGTCCGATCTGATCACTCATGCTTCATTTTATCTGATTTTTACATCATTAACGTGAACACGCGTCATAATTCTGCACCAGAAGAACCAGATTCTGTAAATCAGGACATAAACAATGACTGAAAATAATAATTATGAAATTATGAAGGAAGTTTGTGTTGGCACTGCAAAAACAAAAAACAAAAAGGATTTCAACTAAAAATCTGAATGAGCATTAAATAAATTAGTGTTAGTTCCACTGGTGGAAAAAAAGTTTTGTTATTGGTAAAATAATCTGCCGGTTAAACTCGTACTTTTTCATACATATTACGAAATAACTGACTCAAAACAAACTCCCATATCTTGCTTAAAAATTAGTTTAGTTGTATTTCAAGTGAACTAAGATATTTGCACTCAAAACAAGACCAAAAATATTTTGTAAGATTTTGTGTTTTTGCAGTTTTTTTTTTGTGTAAAATGTTTAAAGTCCGTGACGATGTAAGGAGTAACATGATGGGCTGGACGGCCAATCAGAGAGGGAGAAGCCATGACTCAGAAAGCAACAATCAAAACTGAAATGACTTTCATTTTGTTCAGTTCTCTGGTCTGATGAAATGAAACATCTAAATTTATGAGCAAAAAAATATTGTTACATTTGGAGGAACAAGGTGGAAGCTTGAAAACCAAAGAAACAAAACCTGACTCTGAAGTATGGAAGTGGAAGTATCATGCTGCGAGACTCAACCTCACAGTCCAGCAGTTAAAAGCCAATTTCACTAAATCTTTTTTTCTCTGCTTTTATCAAATAGGAATTATTTTATAATCCTAACTGATTGATTGTATTATTACTCTTTTGATGTAGAGTATATAAATATTAGTGTTTTGTGCCAGAGCTGTGCAGATTAGTTTTCAGATTTGGGTAAAAGTGGCAGGTTTAAAACCAGGTTAGGTTTTAATCCAGGTCAGGTTTTAATCCAGGTTAGGTTTTAATCCAGGTCAGATTTTAATCCAGGTTAGGTTTTAATCCAGGTCAGATTTTAATCCAGATCAGGTTTTTGAAGCTGGATTCAGACTTGAATGTAAATCTGAGACTTAAATCTACACGTTTGATCAGAACAGAGCAGAACTGTCCAGTTTTAGACTCTCCATTTCTGGTCCAATCTGCTGAGTTTTTCTGTTTCTCCCTCCATGAAAGCTTCAACATTTTGTTGCTATTAAAACAATAATTTAGGGTCTAATTTATCTGAATTCTATTATCCATAGAAATCTATTCTTTACGGTTACACATGGTCTCCTATTCCATATTTTTGACTTATTTTAATAATTTTTGAGACTCATTAAAATACCAGCTGTATGATGAATCATTTATGAGAGATTTCACAGACAGATCAGGAAAGCCTGGTTAATCTCTGCCAGGAAAAAACTCTCCATCTTGTTTCGGTTCTCCTAAATCGATCGATTTGATCAGAATTGTATCTAAACATTTCAAAATAAAATGCATGTTAACACTCATCAATAGGAGCATCGTTCCTTGTGTTTGGAAATCATCCATCTTTTGTTCGGGAGAGATTACGACTTCACAGTTTGCACACATCCTCCTGCGTCCGTGCGAACGCCGTTGTAACGGCTCCGTCTTTAACCGTTTGTACCCTGGTAATGACTCCAACATGCTGTGTTCACCAGATCGAAGAGGAAGAGAAGACGGGGGAGAGGTAAGAGGGGAGGCTTATTGCACAGTTAAGCTGCAGCTGCAGTTTCCATAACAACTACCTGCTAAAACCCGGCTCCCTCGACCATCATTAGAATAACATTTTTACTCGTCAAATAGGCATTAGCGGAATCTACATGAGCAATGAGATGGGAGTGACACACACACACACACACACACACACACACAAGCAGAAAAAAGCCTGACAGTATCAGCTGAGGTAATATCTGAAGCAGAGAGCATTCTCCTCCTGAAGGTATAATTACAGGATGTAGTAGTGAAGCTCTTTCTCTAGGAGTAATGTGGGAGACTTGCAGAGGTTTGCTGTGCAGCAGTTTACCGACGCAAATTATTTACACACAGGCTCGTTTCTACGGGGGCCCTGAAGAGCAAACCACTCCAACAGATCACCGAGAACAACTACGACTTTAAAGGATCAACAAATTCAAAACACAAACACATTTTTAAAAACATGACGACGGTATCGACGCAGAATTATAAATAAAAAAACTCTAAGCTCGAATAAAAAATTTAAAACAACATATTTAAAATAATAACAATGACAACAAAAAACAAATTAAGTACAAGAAAAACCACAATAAATTAAAAAAAACATAAATAACACATGACTGTTTAATTATTGTTTGTATTTCCATTTAAGTAACATAAAGCACTTTGAACTGCCTTGTTAGTGAAAATGTGCCATATAAATAAATATACCTATCTAATTTAAAAACACGTCAACAAAGCACTATCACAAATTTTAAAAACATTTACTAAGGTAAACTACAAATTAAGAAAACACAGCATTAACCGATTACAAATTAAAAAACATGATTATGTTGAAGCTGCAGTATGTAACGTTTATAAGAAATACTTCTTTACATATTTGTTGGTATGAAAAGAAGTGAGCTCCTCTGCTTTCTCCCAGTCTGGAAACAACCAATCAGAGGCAGGAGGCGGGTCTTAGTGCTGTTGTGAATACGCATGCTCCTTAGCATAGCCACACAGGATAAACAGTTTCCGGAAAGTTGTTTTTCTCCCATTAGCACGTTTAGCAGCACATCCACAAGGATGACTGATAGCGCTAAGACCGTCCTCCTGGCTCTGATTGGTTGTTTTTGGTCGGGGCGGTTCGTTTCTACAAAAAACATATTTCAGTAAATATATGCATACTGCAGCTTTAACTAAGCACAAATACCAATTTAAAATCAATATATTCCAAACAACAAAAACAATGGCATTAACTAAGCATGTTTTCAAAAAAAAACAACAAAAAAACTATGTTAATGTTGTGTTTTCATCAATTTGTTAAAAAAAACACATCAACCTTGTTTGTAGTTCTGTTTAGTTAACCTTGTAGTTTTCTTAATTTGTAATCATACTTAGTTAAAGTTGTGTTTTTTAATATGATGTGTTAAATCTGTAGTTGTGTTTAGTAATTGGTTGATATGGTTTGTGCTTCAGGGCCACCGTACATTTCCCAGCTGAAAAACTAAAAAACATCCTGTGCACAGAGAGCCGGCGCCTTGATCATAACCTCTCCTTTCTTCTTCCCTGCAGGAAAGAAGACTCCTTGAGTCGGGCTTCTCCGGCGCCCGACTCAAGGAGAAACGCGTCTCTGCCGCTCAGCCTCCTTTCTGATCAGGCGTCACGCCATCAACTTCAAGAGGACGATAATCAAGAGTTTAAAGAAAGAGCGAAAGGAGAGGGGACCACATTAAGTGGCGGCTAGCGCGGGGTATCATTTAAAATCAGCGCTGATGGCTTCATCGCTGCCAGGCTGTAACCTTGAGCGAGGGCTGGTGGGGCCCTGGTGGCCGGCGCGGGGCGCGGGGGGGCGGGGAGAGGGATCGGCTCTTTCTGCATTCACATTCTGCTCAGCAGGCACCCGGGGGCTATAACCCTGAGAATCCGTATTAGGTGAGCCAAAGTCACCATTAATATAGAGCACTGGGCCATACTATAACCTTACACTTCACATCTCTGGGGTGTCCTGAACTGAGGAAAAAATGGCGCTTTCCAACAATCACTTGGGGGTAACTTTCAAAAGTGACCTCTTACCAAAGTCAATCCGTTTGCTTTTCTCTGTTTTACTCATTTTATCTGTGTTTGCCGCTCCGGCTCAGGCGCCGCTATCTCTGGCCGGCGCGGCGCCACGGCCGCGCACGTCAGCGAGCCGATCCTCCGCCACTGGATGCAATTACAGATTAAAGCTAAAACACAGGTTGAGGCGTCGCCGCTGCCTCGCCTCACACTCCCAGGAATAAAGCTGCACTGCAAAAACACAAAGTCTTACCAAGTATTTTGACTTAGTTTCTACTGCAAATATCTTAGCACACCTGAAATAAGACAAAACGATAGGGATATGATATGGGAGCTTATTTTAACTCAATAATGATAAAAAACAGTAGTAATTTGGATTGTTTCACTCCTAACATGGGAAAAATGTCTTGTTATAAGTGAAATAACTAGTCTTTTTAAATCAACATTAAGAAATGGTGTTTCTCTTCCATTAGCACATTTAGCAGCGGGTACATGAGAATGATTGACAGCTTCAAGACCCTCCTCCTGGCTCTGATTGGTTGGTTTTGGTTGGGAGCCGTTCATTTCTTCAGAAGACAATTACAGCTGAAGGAAAAGGTGGCGCAGATTAATGTATTCACAGTTCATCTCATCATGCACAAATACGTAAAAACCATATTGTTTTTAATGAAAGTTACGTACTGCACCTTTAAAGCGACTGGAGTCACGTTTAGGAAGCAGCTTGTTCCTACAATCAACGAAAGACTTCTGACTCTAAACGTGCAGAAACAAACTGACCAAAACCGAAACCACTGACCTTTTTAAAGGTCATCTAATGCTATAAACCACAAAAACAGAGGCAGCTAAATTCTCTACAGCCAAACAGAAATATGCTTTTTGTATAAGATACTGCAGAAAATAAGACAAGTAAAATCCCACAAATACCAGAAATGTATGTTTTTCCAGTCAGGTATCTGATTCCCGACAATCTTTTCTTCCTTTTCTTGGTTTTCAGATGCAGCTGAAATGTTGAAATACTGAGCAACGTTTCTCTCTTTACTGCTCAGTTTTCACAGATTTTTATCTCAGTCGCTGTTGCACTCTCCTGCAAGAATGAAGAGCTTAAAAGAGCAAAATGAAGCAACAAACATTGCAATAATTACAGGCTCAAGAGGTATGCACGCAAAGAAGAGATCAAGCCTGTTTAATACTCAATTTTTAGACTGTATCAGTGATGCACCAACCCAGTTCTGATCGCTTACAGGTCAAATACTGAATAATACTAATTTTTTTATTCTTTAAATGCATCAAAACTAAAAACTCCCACTGACTTTGGTCCATAAATGCATCAGCTAACAGCATAAAACTAAACTAAAGGTTAGCAAAGGGGCTTTCATGCATAAATGGAGATTATCTTGTAATTTTATGTCCCACTAAAAACTGCTACAACAAAAACGTGAAGAACATTTTCTCTTTTATGCATTATGTGTTTTTACAAAATAAAACCCAGAATAAGTCACAATCTGTCTCAAACCGTTACTAAGATCAAACTTTTAGGGAGGATTTCGTTCTAATATCAATCTTTACAACATGAGCAGATATTTACAGTTTCTACCATAACTGTTTGGTAAGAAGACTAAACATGATTTAATCAAACTCCAATCCGTTTGTGAACAGGTTTTAGTTCACTTTGAAGGGAGCCATGGTGCGGTTAGAATGCATACCGAACGCCAAGCTGACCAGAGGCTGCTCCAAAAGCAGGAAGTGAAGTGGAGCGCAGGGAATTCTGGGTAATTACAACCAAAACAAAGGTGCTGGGCTAGTGCTAGCAGGAGAAAAGAGAAATCCTGCAACTGCTAAAATCTGATGCCATTCTGTTTTTGTTTGACTTTTTTGAAGATGGAAGTTGCGCTCATGTCTTCTTCAGAGGTTTTTGTGTCATTTCATTCAGTAATTCTTGGTGTAGCACCTCCACAGGCAGGGAGGGGAAATGCAGCAGTGTGAAAATATAACAAAGGTTGCTGTTTTGGTCGCTAATTGAACCGATATACAGGACTATCAGGCGTGAAAACAACCAAAAATGCAAAAATGAAGGTGAACTTTATAAAGCATGAAGGATTTCACAGAAAAGATGATGCTTAAAGTGAGCAAAAATATTTTATCAATGCTAGAAATCTTGAAATGGTTGAAATACTCTATTAGCTCTGCCTGTTAAAACATCATTCTATATGACATTCATTAGTCTCTGTGCAGCAGCATTCATCTGAGTTACCTACAAACATCCTTTTAAAACAACGGCTGAAACTGACAATTACTGGAGAGTAAATAGCATAAAAATATCACATTTTCCTCTGAATTACATGTCATATAAACGTAAGCAGTCATATAATCATGTAGGTGCTGCAGTGGTGGATAAAAGCAGCTGAGAATCTCACTTTTCTACATGTTTAATCTTGTTGCAAAGCCAGCTAATACTCCAGAGAATCAAGTTAAAGTATCACAGCTGTCAGTCAGAGAGATGCGTTTCATCCTTTACCTCCTCTGCATCATCAGTGTTGCATCACCGTTTTAAATTCTGCAAGGCCTCATCGAGTTTTTTTTACAGAAATATGGTCAAAAAAAAAAACTGGAGTTAAATAAAACAGCAGCGGACGGGATCAGTCAGAAACCGTGGAGTAAATTCAGACAGAAAGCAGATATTCAGCCGCACCTCAAGAGTCGTTAAAGTTTTCTCTCATTTATTTGGCTCAGACGGCGAGAAAAACAAGTCATAGCTGCGGCTAATTATAGTAAGTAAAACCAAGGAGGAGGACGGCCGGTTTTGACGGCGCTGCTGTTTATTTTTTTAAAACCAGACTCTGCTGGATTCCTTTGAAAAGTGGATCATGTGAGGAATTAACGGGCCGCCGCTGCCGGGGTTAAAGCGAGGGCAGCGGTTCACACCTCACAGTATCTCGGATGCGTTTTGAGGTCGGACCTGTGCAGATTTCTGCTGTGAAACGTGGCAGAGACGCAGCCGGAGGGGAACGGCGACAAGACAACAGCATGTTCAGCTGCATGAACAGATGTTCACGAAGGACACGCAACGATTTTATCCTCTCTCCTCTTTCCATATTTTGTGGTGCTACAAGCACAAATTTCTGTTTTATTGATTTAGATGTTTCAGATAGACACAAGTAACCTGAATAAATACAAAGTTCTCTTTTTTTTCATCATTAAATCTAAGACATATTTCCTCTCTGTAGAATTGTTGACATTACGCCAAACTGGAGCATTGTTGAGCATAAGGGACCTGCTTAGTCAGACTTTGACTAGGCCAAGGGACTGCAACCTTCAGCTTATGGAAACCTTCACTAAAGCTGATGGAAAACAAACTCCGGGCTATATTAAATTTTTTCATAGAGTAATTTCATTTAACACAATGACACTAAAATTACTAGTTGTTTATATTCAGATCTGTTCTTCTTGGTTTTCGGTTGGAAACTTTGTGCAGGTACTTTGGGTACTTTGGACCCAAAGTACCCGTCATCTTTTTGAGACGGTTCTGTTTTAAATAATAAAAATAGAAATAAATTCTTTAAAAATTACAGTAGATTTCAAACCAACGAGACGAAATGTCTCGGTGGTATTTAAAGTTACAGATTCATGGACTAATTTAGAAAGTTTAACGGGTGTAAATATGTTTGCAAATCATCACATGGCTAATGGTACATGCATGTTTCATTTTATTTTATTTCATGCAATATTCTGAATTTAAAAAGTCAAAAATTTTCTACCTTTGAAACTCAGAAATGTCAATGTTTCTTCTGGAAAATTTCTGAGTTTAATTTGAAAATTTCAGTTTTTTTCTAGCAAATCGTTGACTTTTGGAGCTCAGAAATTTCCAAATTTGATTAAAAAAAAAAAACCCATGCAATTTTCTGAATTAAAAAAATCTGAAATTTTCAACTTTTGAATCTCAGATATTTTAATATTTTTTCTAGAAATCTTTCTGAAATTAATCTACAAAAATGTAGAGTTTTTTCTTGCTTGGAAATTGTTGACTTTTGGAGCTCAGAAATTTATTTATTTTTTCTACAAAATTTCTTTTGGCATAAATTTACTCCATTTTTCTACCTACAATGGCCCTAATAGACATAGAGACCTGAAGTACAAACAAATGCAGAAAAAGAATTTTGCATAATAGGTGCTGTTTAAATATCACCCATCATCCTGTTGTTTTTATGCTCGGACATTTAGTAATGGAAACTTTGCCATCACTCCGTGTAATCCCTCAAAAAGCTTTGATTTCATGCACAGGCAGAATGGCCCAGAAAGATATTTGTTCCCTGAAAACAACATTCATTCTTCAGGTTATTATATTCAGGGGGTCTGGTGACTGTAGCAAACAACAGCTGGTGAAACTTTGTAGTTTCCTGCATGTAAATCAGAGCAGAAAGAGTCAGATCACAGCGATAAACAGCCCTGGGTTTTCTTCTGCTGCTGCTGCTTTTTGGTTTCAAAGTTTTTGCATCTTATTTTGAGGACTATTGGCTCTGCATGCTGCTTAAAACGGGGCCGGGCGCTGCTTCTCTCGGAGAAAAACAACCAAACCTTTTAGTGTTTCTGGTCATAGCAGATGGAGGAAGGATCGGGGGAAAACACCTCCAACATGTTTATTTTCCTTGGTAAAATCGAAGAGAACGTTTTTCCCAGGGGAGGTGGAGGAGAGCGGCCTGTTCGTGGGAAGGAAATTGTGTGTATGGATAAATCAGCATTTGGGGAAGGACTTGTAGCGGTGTGTGTGAAAGATGTGATTTCCAGTAATTAAAGTAATGTATCAATCTGGATTTTACAATGACATGATGATGGGAAAACAAATAAAGAGCGAGAGCAAATTGAAAAGCCAAGTGCTGAGCAGCTCCAGGCTGTATTATCTGCTTGCCTGCAACTCCACAAAAATGTTTTCATTTCAGGATTATGACCAGCTAACCTCAACACAACTCATATTTCATTCAGTTGGCCCGATAAATTATTTTCATTCACAGAAGATTACATTAAAGGAAAACAATCACTTTACAGCAGAATATAGATTCCTTTCATATGTGACGTGTGAAGTATAAACATAAAACATATGAAGGTCGGCTGCTGGCAGCAGGGGATGCATGAATATATAAATACATGAACAGTCCAGCGAGACGCAGATGTAATATATTTTTAAATTCACTTTTAATAAAAGAGAGAAAACAGGTTGTGGTGTGTTCGCTCCGGATTTGCACAGATTTTTCATTCTATGTTGTGGATGTTTAATATTTGACGAGTCCACCGTCATCTTTAACACACACACACACACACACACACACACACACACACACACACACACACACACACACACTTGTTTCGATTTGAGGAGACAGTCGACCTCAACAAAACTGCAGATTAAATCCAATAATTTTCCAGCTTTGTTTTTTAATATAGCAATTTCTATTTTGGAGATTTTTGATGCATTTGCAGCTGCAAATTTCTTAAAGTTGATTCTTTAACATGTTTAAAATTATTTCCAGTTTGAAATATTAATGGGAAAAAAGTATTGATTCATCCTATTTGTTCCATAATTTACAAATACCTGCCCACTTTTCATGTCTTGCACAACAAAGTTAAAAAAGGAAAAGATTCAGCTTTTAATTTACAGCAACATGAAGATGCTACACATATTAGTAATTAATAAATGGTCTGAAGTCACCTAGAGGAATCTTTCATTAACTTCTCCTGAAGATAAAAATGCATATGTGTGTTTTACTGTAAACATCTTCGTATTATTGATGCTCCAACAGCAGGACAGATGTTCAGTTCAGTCTGATCATCAGACCATTAACTTCCTCAGCACTGATTTCTGCTCCAGGGCTATTTTATGATCATCAATGTTTTATTATTTTATAATCTTTTTAATAAAACAACTTTGCATGAACCAAAGATTGTTGCCTTTTTGATTAAGCCAGTTTTCCTTACAGCTATAATTACGTTAAGCAGCAGCAGCATATGTGCACAGAGGGAGACAGACTGAGAGCGACGCTCCATGGGGAGAAGCAAACGCTGTTGTTCCCGGATTTTTTTAAGAACTATTTCTGAAAAATGCTTTAATATTTACGAGTGGTGAGACTGCAGGGTCTGTAATTAATTAATCGTGTTTTAATAGAAAACTGTATATCAACAAAATAAGCAACATTTTTAATTCACAAACTATCTTTGCTTTAGCTCAACAACAGACATGTTTATTGTTTTTAGTCTGTTGCTCAGCTTGCAGGGTTTCAGGAAATCCTGATCGTCCTTTAGAAACTCCATGTAGCAGCTAATGACGTTAGCATTAGCATGAGCTGCTACATGTTTATCATTGAAATGCTTTTTTAGGTTTGAACAGCTTTGCTAACCACTTCTAGCACAACCTGAATAGTATTTCCAGCATTCAGTCAGATTGGATAGAAGAATAAATTAACTCCAAGTGAATTATGAAGTCCCTAAACAACACTGTCCTTTAAAAATATTATGTTTAATTGCTTTTTGCAACAGGCTCAATTAAGAACAAAAAATCTCCTAACTAAAAAAAAATCATTTGATTCGGAAACTTTCTGTTTCTCAATTTCTCAAATTTTAATGGACTGTTCAGGTTAAGACTTTTTTAAAAAGGGTTTTTTCCTCTGAAGTCGTCCTGATGAAGATCACGGCTCTCTGGGAAACTCTAACAATAAAAGAAAAGTTTGAGTTTAAGCTCTGATCCATCCAGGTGTATGATTCAGCTTTTGACGCTCTGCTCTTTTGTATTTGGTTCCTCTGAGTTGATTTTAATGAGCACGTCTACAGCAGGGTTTAAATCATTAAAACATCTTGATGAAACTCAGAAAAACTGTTCGCTTCAAACGCTAAAAGGTAAATCTCTGCCCTTAGTAACGCTGACTTTATCAGTTCAGAGTCCTGGATCCGTCTCTGAGCGTAAACGGGTCACGTTGCGCTTCTCGAGGTCTCCTCTCTGTCAGCGATCCACAGCCTTGTTCTGCAGGTAAAAGGTCTGCAGAGTTACAAAGTCAGAAGTCAGAGCCGAAGGGATTTCTTCTTTCCCTGCAGAACATTCGGCTCCTGAACTCTCTGAAAAGCCTCGTTTGAAGTCCGGGGCTTTTATTTTCCACGTCGCCATGGAAAACCGTCGCATAATGCCTGCCTGTTGGCAACTTTGCCAAAACTCAAAGAGAAGTCCAGCAGCCATTTAAAGTAGCTATAAAGCCGCCTGACTCTGCTTCCTCTTGGCTTTTATTACACTCAAATATATAGGAACATAAACAGCAAACTCATTTTCCTAAATATTCCAGGTTTTCTCTCTTGATTGTAATTCGTTTGTGTCAAGCTGAAAGAAACAAACAGCAGAGGAAAATTACATGAAACAATTAAATATAATTAAGTAAAATAACTGGGCACCGTCTAACCTGTTTAATTGCTCTGGTTTGTTTTGTCTAGAAGGACCAACAGCCTATAAATTTTCTAAGGCTATACAGAGAAAGGATTGGTTGTTGTTTGCTGCCGCCGGCGAAATATATGTGTTTAATTATTTGCACTGATTGCTGCAAGACGTTACACAGTAGACGCTGGTTTCTCCTTCAGTGGCCTCAGCATTCATTTGATTTTCTCTCCAACTCAGGCAGCCTCCTGAAAAAATCACGTGAAGCTCAATATTTGATTGTCCTCACCTCCAACCCGGACACAGCGCAGGAGAAAATACACCAAAATAAACCAAACTGCTCCAGAGGCTTTCCATCAAGGCTCCTAATGGACACAAATTTATTTCAGGAGAGTCAAGAAGTTATCTGCAAAACAAACAAAAAACAAAACTCAAGACTTTCTGTGCCCAACAGGTTGGAAACATTTAGTGATACTGATTTTATTATCTATTATCTAATCAATTCTCATTAAGTTAGGAAATAAGCTGTGCTGTATTCGGTTCAAACTAAATCAAACCTGGTGTAAAAAATAACATTTTAATATGAAATGCAACTGTTTGCACAGCAACAATAATCTCTGAAGAATGAAAACAACCTCAGAGGTGTTATTTACTGTTTGTAACCTCAGTTTGGCAGTTACCCTCAACTACAGTCAATAAATTAGAATATTAATGAGAAGTTTGTGTACTTCAGTAACTCAGCTTCACTCAGTTAAAAACTACATGTTTAGATTAATCTCACAAACCTTCAAGATAAGAACCTTTGTAGATAGACAGGAAAGGTGGAATAAATTAAAACCAAAAAACTCAAAAGTTTCTAGATTAATCTCAGAAATTTTCTAGGAAAAAAAGAGAAAATTTCCAGAAAATTATCATACAAGTTCATCTATAATATGTCATCACACAAACATGCATCACATTATTTATAACGAACCGACAAGTGGAATCGCTACAAGTAATTAAACTACATAGAACTGGTTCTTCTAGATGAGAAACCAGTTCTGTATTTCCAGCTATTTGTTATACATGATCCTCCACTTAGTTATGACTTTATGAAGTAAATCTGTCAGTAGTGTCAATAAAATTAAGCTCTTTCTTTAAACCAAATGCCAAAACTGAAGTTCTTTATAAACAAGAATCAATAAATAAGCAATAAATAAGAATCTAACAGGAGTTTTTTTCACAAATCCTCACAGTTTAACATCAAAATGCATCAGACATTTAAAAAGCAGAGCAAAAAGCGGTGAATCGGTTTAAACTAGATCCAAATGTTTGACTAACCAGGACCTAAAATAGTTTGATCAGAAGCAATTGTAACTTCCCTTCCAGTCACACCGACATCATATTAAACTACCTTGACAAGCAAAATATAATTAAAGTGCAAATTTACTCACATTTAGCTTAATTTGCCAGATTCACTCATTGTTCAGGAACGTCGCAGGAGCAAACAAACGTCTGGAAAAAGCAACATGGCCGCCTGCGGGCTTTCATTAAAGGTGAGGCTGCCTTTGGCGCCGGCTGCCCTGATTTGATCTCAGGTTCAATTTGATTTCTGTCTCGCTGTCATTGGTTTAACACTGAGCAGTCCGGTGGGGAGAGCAATGAAGTTAGTAATTCATCTCAGAAAAGGGCAAAGTCAGAGCCAGTCACTCGCTAAATATAATGTGCAGCGGCCAATTCATGGCATCTGGGAACCAGGCTGACCTCTGACCTTTGGCCTTTTTAAAACCATCAACCTTTGCCAGATGACACGTTTGAATCCCCACATCAGCAGGAACGTGTCTGCTGTGAATATGTGGAGAAAAAACACCAACCTGGCGTATCTGGTTGGGAGTAGAAGTGGAAAGCATCTTTTCAACGTTTTCTACGAATGAAAATCTTAAAAGTGTGGCGTGCAAATCAATTCAAAACCCCCGGAGTCGGTTCTTTGGATTTATTATTTCAATAAAAAATGCAAAGATTCCTGTTAGTTTATAAATCACTGAAAAGAAACAAAATGCATGAAAGATCTGCTATTGTTGAATCAACCTTCCAGACCTCTCAGGTTCTGGTTCTGCATCACCAGAACCAGAACCAAACAAGGAGATGCAGCTTTCAGCTTCTATGCACCACAGATCTGGAACAAACTTATGAAAATGTTCCTTTGAGTCATGGCTAAAAGCCATTTTGTTCAGAGTAAACTTTGGTTAATAATAACTGGAACATTTATCAATACATTCCATCTATATTAGCTTGATGAGTTTTATGATGGCATTTGATAACGTGTGATGTTTATTGCTCGTTTCATAACTGGTTATGTTTTTACTGCGTAAGCACTTTGAACCGCCTTCTTACTGAAACGTGCTAAACAAATAAGCTTAAGTAATCATCTTCACCGGTTCCTCCTGTTACGTTCTGGCTTCTTCCCAGTACATAAAGTCTGCACCTTTCCGACAAACCTGTTGTGTTTGTTGGTTTCATGGTCAGAAACACAACATCTGCTGTTGGACTGAACACAGCTGGATTCTAGTAACTTCTGGAGGGAATCCCTCAGAGCCAAATCTAAAATAATGTATATCAGGACAAAATGTGCTGCAGTTTGAGACGGCAGTGCAGATTAGAGATGCAAAATAATTGTTCCATAGAGATTTGTAATTTCCAGTCTTGGGAATTCTGAACTGATTCAAAATGCTCAAAATCTAAAATGTGTTGTACATTTTTGTGAGTATGACACATCCACTCAGCTTCCGTATGTATTTTGAATAAATCGAGTTATTTGTAGAGCATATTTCAGCAACAAGGCAGTTCAAAGTGTTTTACATCATAAAACAGAAAATACAAAGTAAAAAGTTAAGAAAACCAGTAAATATTTGACATGTTGTCACATCAAAATGTTGGTCAATATTTCATTTATTTTGTTTAAAAAACGACTCTCAACAGGTGAGTTTTTAGTCTGGTCTGAATAAGTCTGTTATATATTTTCTTTAAGAAAAACTTAAATGTTCTACTTGTTTACACTGTCCTTTCCTGTTGTCAGCTGAATAATTTAAAAAGAATCTGTAGCCTAAAATCGTTGAGTCAAATCGTGACCCTAAAAATATCAAATGAATCAAATTGCCAGACACCAAAAGATTCGAATCGCTACAGTAACTCTTCCTGTTTCCTTCTGGTAAAAATAATTTGAGTTATTTTGCACCAAAGATGTTTTCCAGAAGCCGAAGTGGAGCAGAACCGTCGTCGTGTTTGTTAGGGTCAAATAATTTGTCTCATCTATCAAAACTCTTCTCCTGCTGGGAAGACGATGTGCAGCCTGGGGCTCGGCGTGGAGACGGCGATGAGGACTGAGGCAGGGATGGAGGCTTGATTGGAGTGATTGGCACCTGTGAAAGAGGGCTTGGGCAAGTGCAGGGACCATATCAAAGAGGATCAGCTGGGGCACACAGTGACCTGACTGTTATTAGGTGCCAAAATGAAATGGCCGCTCCCCTAGCCCTTCAAGAAATCATTTAACCAGTCACAGCCGGCTGAAATAGCTGCACACACTGAAAGCCACACGGATACACACTTTTTACAGTAAATGCCAAAGGTTGATGGTATACATGCTGAGAAACCAGCAGCTGAGTTTCCATTGGCCGTCTGATTGCACATGTTGGCATGTCAATAAATTCTGCCAATTTCGATAAAAAGTTTTGCTGCGAAGATGAGGTGGTTTTTTTGGCCTCATCAAAAACCCCAATGGAAACACTTTTTACACGAGTCACATGATCAACTGGATGTTGCTACTGGTGTAAACCACGAAGAAGACAATGACAGGAAGTAGTTGGAGGATTTACCAATACATGTGGTTTTGGTAAATGTCACAAACCAGTAAAGTTTTCTACTGGTTTCTCAAATATATGTTTATTTTTGTGTTTTTATGATATAAAGCACTTTGAACTGCTTGTTGCTGAAATTTGAAATACAAGATTGATTGATTGATTGATTGATTGACTTGTTCTGTGAACAAACTTATTCATGTGTGATTTTAATTGAGTTTAATTGAGTATTTTAGAAACATCGCAATTGTGAAATTGTGTTTTTTGAGTTTTTGCCGATGGTGCAAATCTGCTTCATTAATGTCGCAGGTTTTGTCCACTGATGTTTGAATGTTTGAACTCCCATCTGGATTTCTGTGTTCAGGTGGTCCGAAGCAAACCGAACCTCTCACCTTTGCTGGCCTGACGACACGGATCAGCCTGTTGTTCCTCGGCGCGTTATCATCAAACATTAATGAGCTGTTCGCCTCGTTAGCTGGCGTCCAGTGAGAGCGGGGAGGCTGCGACTGGCTGGAAGGACAGGCACACAAAGCACTAATCAGACTTTAATGCAGTCAGAGCTGAAGCCCTGTCGAGGTTTTAAATTAAACGGATAATAAACAGCGATGTGAAACGCTGCAGCTCGCTGACGGGTCGGAGAGAATCCAGGAAACATAACAGCGACCTTCAAAGACGGACTCTAAATTAAAAACAAAATTCTTTCTCAGGAAATTTAAAAATCGCATCAGACTGATGGAAAAATTATTTTGTTAAATCCAAAAATGTAGACCAAGAAGAATGCTTCCATGTTCTGTACAGAATCTCCTCCATTTAATCTGGACTCCTTTTGCATGAATTACTGCATTAATGCGGCGCAGCATGGAGGAGGTTCTGCTGAGGATTTCTTTAGGTCATCTCCATTGTTGGTTCTCTCATCTTTCTCTTGACAACGGATCACAGACCTTCTATGGGGTTTGTTTGCCCGTGTTACCATGGCGATAAAAGTAGGTATGAAATCAGCTTCTCCATAAAGTTTGTCAGTAAATTGAACTGAAATGTCCCAGTAGACTACTGTGCTGACTGTGGATCAGAACCAGCAGGTCGAATGGCTCCTTAAACCAAACAAGTATAGTTTAATTAAAACTGGACTCTGTGCTTTTCCGCTCTTTCTCCAGACTCGTGATTTCCAGATGAAATGAAAACTTTACTTTCGTCTGAAAAGAGGACTTCGGATCACCGAGCAAAAAACTAATTCTGGTTCTACAAGCATAATTTTTTCTAACTAATCATGTTTCTTTTTATTATAGTACAGGGAAAAGTATGTCGTTAAGGGTGCGTTCACACCAGTTCTGTTTAGTCCTCTTTAATCGAACTCCAGTCCGTTTGTCCAGAAAGTCCGGTTCGTTTAGGGAGGTGTGAACAAATTCTGATGCGAAACAAAAGAGCAAACTCTGGTCTGCCTAAAACCCTCAGTGTTAATTTGGTTGAAGTGAACTCTATGCGGTTTGAATGCAGATGTGAACACCAAGTGAACCGGAGACCTCGCCCAAAGCAGGAAGTGGACTGCAGTGCAGGGCATTCTGGGTAAATACAACCAACATACAACCTTTGTCTTCAGGCCTGTCAACATGGATGTTGAAATTATTATTAAACAGTCATAATCAGTTTATATAAGTGATAAAAGCTCATAAAGTTAGAGTCAGAGTTGGTTTATGGGGGGAGGTTGAGACGGACCAGGTGATGTTTTCTCAGTTTGTTTTGTTCCTGATGTGGCTGCATCCTGATCAGACGTCCTTCAGCCTGTCCTTCTCAAGCGCTGATCACATTGTTGTTGATAAAATGAGAAAGTTTGATCCAGATCTTAATGTAACTGGTGGATATGTACAGTGGAAACTGGTAAAACTGGTAAATGATGCATTTGAGTTTGTTTAAAGCTGCTTTATAACTACGCTGTAAATCCATTTTCCTCTCTCAATTCCAAATTTTAGGATATAGCAGCATTTCTTTCAGCCAAATTAACAATAAAACAATGAATTAATTGGATTTCAGAGAATTAAAGTTTCACAGAAAGACAGACAAACTACAACTAAGGGCCTCCTGGGCATTTTTGGCTCCTGGATTCGTTTTGAAATAGATGATTAGACATTATAATTATGTCAAATGTTGGTGCTTTCACATTAAATCTTAAAAATAATAAACATTTTGGTCCAGACTCTGGGTTTTTATCCGGCAGATGGAATGACTTCATCCTCAGTGAGGCGTGAGCTGAAAATAAGGGAAAACTTTGACATCCAAGACTGATTTTTATGGGCAGAATTATTGACCAAATGGTGCAGAAAGCTGCAAAACTTTTCCAAAACTTTTCTGCTTTGTGCGGCCAGTCAGGAAATCTAAAAATGGAGCGGTTTAATTTGTTCCACCAACAAAAAGTTTCACTGAAGAACTTCCAAAACTATTTCTCTATAGCAGAAGGAAGACATGATTTTAAAATTTTAGAGACTGCAATAATAGGAGAAGAAGAAGAAGAATGTGCGGCTGTGCTGTGTGCTCCATCTGCAGCTCATCAGCTGTGTCTCTCTGAGCGTTTCCTCATTTGTTGTGTCACCACGTCGGGCCCCTGGAGGGAACGCTTCACTCATGACTTCCATTGTTGTGTCTCGGCGGTCCTTTGCCCTTTGCACAAACATATCGATCACTCCCACCCCCCCGCCTGTTTCCTCACCTTTTCTGTCCTGGGCTAAAAATACATTTTCACAACCAATTCGTGTCACCGATGACCACCCCCAGTCTTCCCTCCTTCATCCTCTGACCCTCCTTCTCCAGTTTTAATCCGTTTGATATTTCTGTCTGAAATGTTTGTTTCTCCAGAAATCCATGTCGTGACCTCCAGGCTCGCGAAGCAGCCCGAAGATATCATTGTTTTTATTTCGAGGTCAGATGAGCTCTTATGCTCAGTGAAAACCCACAAATGTGCCATCTTAAAATAAATGCTGATTGCTGCGTTATTGGTTTCCTTTAGCTCATAAAAACACGACAGCCTCTAGATGTTTACAGAGCCGGCCACTTTACAGGGGTCAATAAAAGGAAATTGCTGCTCAAAGAAGCTCTGGGAATGTGACTTAAAGACATACACCTCAAACAATGAGCTAATCTAAACAGCAAATAAACAGCCTCACAGCAGTCCGCTGCAGAACAGGGCAACCAAATCAGGCTTGTTCAGCATGCAGAGCCAACGTAAAACCAAAGGAACCAGAGTCTCACAGGCTCTAAAATGGTTAAAATCTAGAGTTTATAAAAATTATTTTACTGTTCATTAAACCAAAATAAAGAAACAGTAAAAAAAAAAAACTAAATGCGCCATGAAATACCAGCTTTGTCTGCCTGATTTGATCAGTTTTTCACATTAAAGTGGGGGAAGTTTAGCACTACTGAAATCACTGCGCTTTTTCCCTTATTCTGACCATTTCTCCTTTTCTGCAAAAATCTGGATTTCAGAGACATGTTGTTCATAGAATAAAATAAAAATGTTCATTTTACTCAAACACATACCTATAAAGAGTAAAACCAGAGAAACCAATAATTTTAAGTGTCTCTTAAGCTGTAAGCTTAGGTTCTCATCTATTCATTAAACTTTAAGTCAAGTTTATTTGTACAACACATTTCAGTAACAAGGCAGTTCAAAGTGCTTTACACCATAAAAACATACCAATTATGAAACAAGCAATAAACATTTACTTTATCAAATGCCATTATCAAGTAAATATAGTGATCAATGTTCCAGTTGTTATGAATCAAAGGTAACTGCAAACAGGTGGATTTTTAGCCGTGATTTAAAGGAACTCAGTGTTTCAGCAGTTTTTTAAAGTAGTTTTTTAAAGTCTATTCTCTGATATTTTAGGCAGAACTGTTGCAGTAATCAAACAAAATTCATAGATGAGTTTCTCTAGACCTTCCTCAGACATTAGTTCTTTAATCCTGGAAATGTTCTACAGGCGATAGAAGGCCGACTTTATAACTGTCTTTATGTGACTCTGAAGGTTCAGGTCAGAGTTCAACTGCTCCCAGATTTCATCCTGATCTCTAGTTTCCATCTGTAATAACTGAAGCTGTGTACTGACTCTTGATTGTTC
>NW_015112715.1:504587-512811 GCF_001443285.1 Poecilia latipinna | reverse complement strand
TAGAGACTGAGGGCGTCTGGTCGTTTCTCTGAGCTTCACGCTTTGACCTCGGGATAAATCTGCTGGGACGTCCACTCTGGGAAGACTGGCAGCTGTCTGGACACGTTTTCCTCTTGGGAATAATCCGTCTGTAGGATATTGGACTTCGGATAAACTTGTTCTGTAGAACTCGGCTTGTTTTCCATCCTAATGCTGCCTTTTCCTTGTAAGGCAGCATTTGCTTGTTCTGCTTTTTAATCTTGTTACAGATTTTCTACACTTTCACACATTTAATAACCTGATGAAGCCCAGATCTTTAGTATTTCTCCTGGTATTTAGGGTTTTAATTTTGTTATGTTTTTTGTCCTGCTAACTTGTTTTGAAATTTATGTTTCTAAAATCTGTTCATCATAAACTCTGCTTTAGTGTTTGCTTCATAAATGTCACATGTGAATGAACAGCCTGTTGCCATGGCAATGATTGACTGAATCCAGATCAGCACTCAAAATCTGTATTTTATTTATTTTTAATTAATGTATAGAGGACTGCTGTTTTCCTTGATTTACAGTTTTTTAGATTCTGGGATATTTAAAGCAGGTGTGTCCAAACTTTTTGCAAATTTTCTACTCAACAAAAAAACTAAACATGCTGTAATAAACAAATAAAGTAGCCAGATATTTTGTTGTTGAAAAGGGATGTGTAAATTATTATAAATCTAAAACTTAAAACAGGGTTTTGCAGGTTTGCATTACTAAAAGACGTTTTGTAAATTTTCTATTTATCAATTGGGAAAAAAAAAAGTACTAAATTTAGTAAATTCTGAGTAATAAAATCAGGACTTCTTTCTTTTGAAACGCTTGATGCATTTAGCCAAATTTATTAAGTTATGGCAGCAGGAAAATCAACTTTTGAGTAAAAGTCACCTGATATATTTAGAGAATGTAAAGTATGTAAATGTAAAGAAAAGCAATGTAAAGTATGATATGAGAATGTAAAGTATTTGTCATTAAATAATCAATTATTTAACGACAAGTAATTGATGGTTTTACCAACATTTTCTAATGTAAGAAGATTTTACTTTACCCTGTTTAAAAACATAAAGTCTCATTTACTTCAAACGCCTGTGCTGTCCAGCATCATTTCTTGAATTAACGTCGAAGGCCACACAGAATAAGTCCAGGTGCAGCACATGGCCCTCGCGCCGCACTTTGGACACCCCTGATCTAAAGGGTTAAGGAATCTCTGGTAACACTTTATTTTGAAGGGTGTGCAAAAGACTGACATGACACATAACACCTGTCATGAAAATGAAGGAGTCTTCAGGAATGGTAGAAATAATGACACTTTAAAAGCAAAGTTGCTTTAAAAGTGCTAAGTGTCAACTTTGCATATTTTTTTTTTACTTTTTAATGCAAAGTTGCATCGCAACTTTCAATGAAAGTGTCATTATTTACTAAATGACCTGTTTATAACAGGTTTTATGTCACATTTATGTCATTTTTATGCACTCTTCTTCAAATAAAGTGTTAGTTTGATAAACTCAAACAGCATCTCGCTTGGGGCCCTCACAAAGCTAGAAACGGCCCTGCTAATATGCATAAGCATGAAAAGGCGTTCTTCCCTTCCCATTTCCTGTGATCTAAAAAAAAAGAAGTGTTTTTTAAGTCTGCTCAGGTTCCCTCTCTGCAACAAAATCATTCCTGTGATCCTCTTATCTCTTTGACAAGACTCACAATAACAAGTGAGAAGGTCACCCCAAAGACGCCGCTTTACTCCTGATAGAGCAACTTTCATTTGTCTCAAGTGCCACAAATAATGTTTAGATCAGCGGCCGCTGCGTGGCGCCGCCGTGCCAGAGGCGTTTAGAAGGTTACGACGGCAGGGCCGCAGCTGAAGCGCCTCCTCCGAGGAGAGCGGCGCCTGATGGCCACCGCCGTCTGTTCCTGCAGGTACTTAAAACTGGATGAGCGGCTAATGAAAGAAGCCAACCACAGTGGATTCCTCTAACCGATTTAAACAGGTGGCCACACAGAAAGGAAGCTAACAATATCTAAATAAGATGATCCTGCTGAACGCTGATGAGTCAGAGGAGGAAAATACGGATCGTCATTGTTTTAGTGTAACTAGAGATGTTAACGTGTCATTAAATGATGGGCAGAGGACCCAAAAACTGTACCAAAGTAAGAGCAGCACAACTTTAACATGTTTTTACTCAAGTAAAAGTACAAAGTAGCCAACCTGCCAAGAAATTACTCAAGTAAGAGTAAAAAAGTTTTTGGTATTTCAAGCACTGAGTAGCATGTCAAATTTTCAAACATTTAAAATTACATAATTGGACTAATTTGTACAAGTAAGAAAAAATAAATTCAGCAATTTTTTTTCCCAAATCAGTTTCTTTCAATATAAAACTTATGAAACTTTAACAAAAGCTGCAGGTGTGTGTCATGCTTGTTTTCAGAGAATCCAGAAATTTCACTCAAGTAAAAACAGAAAGCATAATGCAGTAAAAAGTCATTTTTTTCAGAAACGTTACTGAAGTAAATGTAAGTAGTTACTACCCATCTTTGACGATGTGCTGAAGGCCGAGCTCAACAGTGACAGCCGCCAATGTAGAAACTGGGGAAAAACATTCAGTTAAAAAGTCGACAACATATTAAATCTGATCGCGCTGTAACGAAAAGCGAGTCGTGATAATAATAAGCTCTGATGGGGCCACTCTTATGGCCCATCGATTTCCAATAGCTGAGATCATAGAAAGCTGGAGGGGTAATTACACTGTGCAAGCAGAGGTCGTCCTGAGCAAATATCATTATCATCAGATTAGAATGAAAGGCTGGCGCGGGTCGAGCGCACGCGGGTGAAGGAGACCCAGAGGAGACGCTTCTCAGCACACATTTCTGACCCTTCATCTGTCTCAATGTCCCCGGCTCGCTCACAGCTCCCCGGGTCAGCCCTACATCACACTGACATAAACAAGAGGGGGTGGCAGGTCAGCAAGGCGCGCCCATTAATCAGCCCGAGACAAGGCATATGATGAGAGTGATACCTCAGAGTAGCAAACAGATAAACAAGGTGACAACGCCGAGAGGAGAGCGGCGGCGTCTCTGAAGCAGAACCCGGCCAGCGCCGGCTCGGGAAAGAAAAAGAAATTATTCAGAAACACGTATGAAATGTCACCAAATATGAAAAAAGTTATTCTATTAAATTAAATTTGACATTTTTCTTTGTGTTTGGAAAGCAGTATCAGGTAAATAAAGTTAAATTAGTTTGAACTGGGGTTTGGTTATTAAATACATGAGAAGCATTTGATCTGCTACTCTAAACAATAATGTTAATAAATAAAACTAGGATTAGATTCAATCACCAGGAAATTAGGGTTAAGTTGCTTCATTTCCCAGCTCTCCTCTGAACAAATTACAAATTTAAAGAGGATCTATTTTTCTTAAAAATCCCAAACAGCCTGTTTTTTGACAATAATTTTATGTTAATTTTGGTGACTGGAAAATGAACCAATTGTTAAGTCACATTCAATTGGCACTGTGCCGTTACCTAGCAACCAAAGCTGAGCTCCAGCATGTCTGGTCAGCTGGTTTTACCTCTGTATTCACTGTACAATGGCTGCTGGAAAAGAGAAGTGTTTTGTTGTTGACTTATCATCCAGAAACCACTTCAACCAATCAATCAAGTCTATTTGTACAGCACATTTCAGCAGCATGGCAGTTCAAAGCAATTTGGTTGTATTGGCAACCAAAACTGTAACATTTGTTACAATTTTTAACGGTTGTAGGATTTCTCTTTTGTCGTTTGTGAAAGACCATAAGTCATTTACACCGTTAGTGCTAGATTCTCGCGTTGTTTGGTTGTGTCTACCCAGAATGCCCTGTGTTGTAGTCCACTTCCTGTTTTTGGAGCACATCCGTTCACTTCAAACGAATCGAGACTTAAGTTTCCAGGTGAACCAGAGTTTGCTTTTCAGGTTTGCATCAGAGTTGGATTACACACTAACATCTCCCCAAACCAACCAGAAAAACAAACTAGAGTTGGATTGAAGTGGACTGAACAGTTCTTGTGTGAACGCACCGTCAGTCACCGCTTAGAGGGGACTCTGGGGTTCACCGTAAACTTTCACTTGGTACTCCCTTCCTCCAGAGCAGAGATCCTAGGCAGCCCGGCAAGAGGTCAGAAGTGCCACAGCGATGAGTCCCTGATGTCTCTATCTGTGCAGCTCAGCGTGGGAGCTGGCCCGAGCCACCTGCATTAACATAAACAAGGCGGACTGCTGGGGTCCGCCTGTCAGGCGCTGTCACTGTGGAGGACAGAGGAGAGACGCCTCTGCATTAACCTCCAGGCTTATCTCACTCTCTGTGCGTTCCACAAAAAAGTGGGGATTAGTACTCAGTCAGGAATTGCTTTTGGGTCCTTGTCACTCCGGCATGATTACTGAACTCCCTCTTCTATACTCACACTATTATTTTCATCTCCCTCTTCCACTCTTCCCAAAAGGAGGGAATCCCTGAGGCTTAAGCATGGCAACCCAGCGGGTCTGAGCTGCTTTGATTTTTGGTGTCACCTTCGGTGAGAAGAAGTTCTCCCTACTGTGATTTTTACCTTTCCTTCAGCCATTTTAATACATCTGTGCAGTACGATGACACAAAAGGCTAAATTGATGCTTTTTGGTGGGAGAGCATCAGACTCTTTGGAATAAGGACAAAAGCACTGAGGACTCTTTGCTGGCCTGAAAAAGATTTAACCTGAACCATAAAGTTTCATTTTTATGCAATAAGAAAAAGAAATAAATTCATCTTTCAGTCACTACTCACTGCAAAAACACAAAATTTGTGTAAATATTTCTAGTGCAAACATCTCAGTACACTTGAAATAAGACAAACTAACTTACAAGAAACTTTTCAGCAAGATACAGGATTTTGTTTAGTCAATAATTCCTTAATATTGATGAAAAAGTTCCACTGTCAGATTATTTGACTTATAACATTTTTCCTGTGCTGGAAGTGACCTCTGCGAGTGGAACTAGAACCTTTTCATCAATATTAAGAAATTATTGGCTTAAAACAAGCTTATATTTATTGCTGCAAAGTTACTTGTAAGTCAGTTTTGTCTTATTTCAAATGAACAAAGTTATTTGCAGTAGAAACTACACAAAAGTACTTGGTAAGATTGTGTTTTTTTGCAGTGCACAGATCATACGTGACGATACAAACGTAGACTTTTAAAATGTTTTTCACCTCCCAGCTCGGTTTTTACACATATAACATGATTTCACTTTATTCCAGCTTCTGTAATATTTCCAAATAACATCACACTATGTGAAAATGGAACAGTTTACAAACGGTTCACATTTTCTTTCCTTGTTGGTTGGACAGAATAGAAAAGAATAAAAACAGCTTTTATTGTCACAGAGGCGAAATTCATGTGCAGGAACAGCAACAGGTAGATATGTTAACACAAAAAAGTTCTTAGAAGTGTTAAAAATAATATATGAAAAGCAAGATTAATAATAACAATAATAATATTTATAATAATAATGTTAATGTTCAGAAATTGCAATAAAAATATCAGACTCGCTATCCGAGGGAAGTGCAATGAACATTGAAAAAGATCTTTTACAATTGTTAAATAAAACAATATAGTTATGAATCTGCTGCGTGTTCTGATGATTTTGGGGCTTTAAAAAATTGTCGTTATTTAATCTTAATAAAAAAAAACCTAGAGATATAATTGAACTTGAAACACAGCAGACATCAGATCTATGTAACGAGAAAACATTTCAACTTTGAACAAAGAGCTGGACGTAGAAACGCAGGTGCTATAAAGAAACTATAGAAACTGAAAGCTGAGAGGAATCAGGCTGACTTTTAGAAAAACATAAAGAAGAGATTTTTCATTTTATTCCAAGGTTGAAAGCTTGTTATTAAACTTTGCATTTTAGAAGACTTATTGATTCTCAGTTGGTCTAAAATTAAATGGGAACGACGGAACGTGACCTTTCTTTCCTGAACCTTTTCTCCATCTGCAGAAGGACTTTCTTTCTCCTGCCATTACTGTATTTGCTGAGCGTATTCTTGACATCTCGGCCTTGGTGATGTCCAACACAAAGGAGGCGCACACTCCGCCGCTCCCAACAAGGATGGAGCGTGAAAAAGAAAGGCGCTTCGCTTTGTGAGCCGAGGGCTGTCTAGCTAACTGACAAAAAACTTAAGATCGGTCGAGTTCTGCTGCTTTTTGTACTCAGTTTGCATCCAAACTTAACATCCAGCAGTGATGTTCAATAACACATATTTCATCTGCGATTCAACACTGAGTGAATTTAAAGCTGGTATTGATGATAATGATCCAATACTCAAAAACACTTCATGTGTCTGGAAAATCTAAAAACAAATGGACTTTATTCTAAGTTACGCATTTTAAAGTACAGTGAAATATCCTCATTTACTGTCTGCTATTTTAGACAGAAGACAATCATAGAAACTAAATAAAAGAAAATGAATTAAATAATAACCCTACTGAAATAAATCCACTATAAAATAAAGCTTGCATTCTAATAGTCATTACAAAAATATATTAATTTGAAAATATTGACCATATTTGAAGCTTTCCATCATTTACATGTTTCTGGTTTTTCCAACTAAAATCAGCCAATCAGAGCCAGGAGGCGGGTCTTAGAGCTGTCAATCACACACTGGTGTGGCACTGCTCATTCCCCTCCTCTAGAGAGTTAGCAAATGCTGCCTAGTGCTCTAGATAGTGGGCACCACTGATGGCGGATAAATGTGAGTTCATGAGGGTGATTGACAGCGCTAAGACCTGCCTCCTGGCTTGATTGGTTGTTTTTGGTGCATTTCTTCAGACAGCAATATGAGCTCAATAAGGAAGTGGAGGAGCTTGATCTTTTCACAGATTATCTCTCATAAACTAAACTGTCACAAAATGCTGACATTTTTAACAAATATGTAAAATATAAACTGCAGCTTTAAGGAACAGTGGCATATTTGCTGTTTTCCCATAAGATACATTATCCCAAATGATTGCTACTTTAACTTCAGAATCGATTCTAAAGCATAAAGACCTGGTATCAGAGGTTTTGATATTTCAGTATTATTCCGTACATCACCAGCTTCCAGAGCTGCAGACAAAATCCATACGGCAGGACCTGAAGGCCTAATCAAACTCAGAGCAAGAGGGGAGCCAATAACTGCTTAATTACTAATGAGAATAATGACAATAATAATCAGACGACTCTGCAGCCAGCGTGGCGGAGAGGCAGAGGCACACTGAGGGAGATCTGCCTCCAAGCAAGGCAGCAATTAGGGCAGAAGCTGAGGAGGCAGCTAGTGGCAAAGACTTGAGATGAGCTGCAAACACCGACTCAGAGTTGTCCAACACCTCTTCCTCCGCAGCAGCATCATCATCATCATCAGCTGCTGCTGACAGCACCGCCTTTCATTATGGGAGTCCTGCATGTGTGGAGATCTGGGGAAACTCGCATGAAAACCCGTCGACTCGTTGCACAACAAAGCTTTCTGAACTGCTGCCGCCTTGGACTGTTTTCAGCCAACTGATGAAATATTTCTTTTACAATTTTATGATTTAGTAGAAATCACAACAGTACAAAGCCTATTCTTTCCTAGTTGTATACAAATGTGGTTTGAAATTAAAGAAGCAAACTATGAATCAAAGTTATTTTAGTTAACTAAAACTAATGAAACAGAAACTTGAAAAATTGAGAAAACATATTGTCAATAACTGAAATAAATAAAAACAGTAATTAATGGAGAAAAACAATAACTAACTGGAACTATATTGTGCTTTTATAAACTAAATGTTTTATAAAGCTGTGCTTTTATAAACTAAAACATACTGAAATTATAGACATAATAGTCTTTGTTTTTGTGTTTATAAATATATTTACTAGATTTTCAAATTGATGTGAAATTGATTTTCCCCCCACACAGTTTACATCAGTGGTCAAAAGTTGGGATGCCAGAATCAGTTGTTTGTTCAACTCTAAGTAATTTTTCAATTACTCTGTTGAGTATTAATTACCTAATCAATGCAAACGTAATCTAAATAAAATACTTTGACCATTTTCAAATAAACTGCTAGTATAACTAAACAAGATTTAACTACTAATAACTAATTAAAACTACCAAACTCACAATAAAAACTGATTAAAACTGACTGAATTAGAAAAACAAAACGTCACAACGAAATAAAACTAAGAACTATA
>NW_015112715.1:500096-501324 GCF_001443285.1 Poecilia latipinna | reverse complement strand
GAAAATTGGGTTAATGAAAAAGGGAAATTGAAAAGTGGTTAAATGAAAAATAGAATAATGAAAAATGGGTAAATGGATAAAGGGATAAATGAAAAATAGATAAATGAAAAATTGATAAAAGAAAAGGGGAAACTGAAAAATGGATAATATGAAAAATAAATAAAAATTGGGTTAATGAAAAGGGAAATTGAAAAGTGGTTAAATGAAAAATAGAATAATGAAAAATGGGTAAATGGATAAAGGGATAAATGAAAAATAGATAAAAGAAAATGGGTAAATAGAAAAGGGATATATGAGAAACTGATTAATGAAACCTGAAAATAGAAAATTGGGTTAATGAAAAGGGAAATTGAAAAGTGGTTAAATTAAAAAAATTGATTAATGAAAAATGGATAATATGAAAAATAAATAAAAAATGGGTTAATGAAAAACGGAAATTGAAAAGTTGTTAAATGAAAAATAGAATAATGAAAAATGGGTAAATGGATAAAGGGATAATGAAAAACAGATAAATGAAAATGGGAAATGGAAAAATTGATATGAAAAATAAATAAATAAAAAAATGGGTTAATGAAAAAGGGAAATTGAAAAGTAGTTAAATGGGTAAATGGATAAAGGGATAAATGAAAAATGGGTAAACAAAAAAGGGAAAAATTAAAATTGGACAAATGAAAATGGGAACATAAAAAATGATTAAATTAATCTGGGAATAAATAAATGTATAAATGAACAAATATAAATGGGAATAAAAATGACAATTACTTATTTAACTATTTTTTTTATTTATTTCACTCTTTTTTTATTTATTGATTTATTTTACTCATTTGTTTATTTATTTCGCCCATTTATTTACAGATGTCTGTTTTTACACTTCCTTTAAAGGAGGCATTGGTTGTTTTAACGTCTGTAATGGCGGAATGGGCGGAGTTCTGAAGAGCGTGACGTCACGTCACGATCAATAAAAAATGATTTATGTGTAAGAAAGTGAAGATATAGTGAGCTGTGTGTTTTTGCCATTGACAGGAATTCAAATATTGTTTATCTATTTCTGTACTAGTTTCAGTGTTGAGTTTTTTTTTTATTTTTATTTTTTTACTTGTGTATGGAAAGGTTAAAAATGACAGAAAAATAAATAAATATCGAAATTCCGGTTTTACGTCACTGGTGGCTGCCATGTTTACTGACCCTCCTCTTCCTCCTCCTGGATCCAGCTCAGCGCAGCGTCAAA
>NW_015112715.1:445546-496782 GCF_001443285.1 Poecilia latipinna | reverse complement strand
ACGATCAATAAAAAATGATTTATGTGTAAGAAAGTGAAGATATAGTGAGCTGTGTGTTTTTGCCATTGACAGGAATTCAAATATTGTTTATCTATTTCTGTACTAGTTTCAGTGTTGAGTTTTTTTTTTATTTTTATTTTTTTACTTGTGTATGGAAAGGTTAAAAATGACAGAAAAATAAATAAATATCGAAATTCCGGTTTTACGTCACTGGTGGCTGCCATGTTTACTGACCCTCCTCTTCCTCCTCCTGGATCCAGCTCAGCGCAGCGTCAAATGTGGGGAAACGCTCAATTTCTGTAATAGCTTGAAATGGAGTAAATATCACTCACCCCCCTGCATTTGTTACTCATTCAGCCCCGTTATCACTTGCTGCCTAATTTCCTGGTGCTCTGACAAAGGCAGAAGGCGTTTCCATGGAGAGGAAACCCTTGCGGTTTTTCGTGCTCCTCTCAGCTTGGCGCTCTGTTCATTTCACAGCAATTATCCTGAGTCATTCCACACATTCTGCCACAGAAACTCAAGGGAAGGACCTTTCAGCTAATTGCTTTCAAATGGAAATAAAAAAAATAATAATCACACGGCTACTTTGTCAAAATGACTTTTGGTATGCAGCGTTTGGTTGGGGAAATTGATGTGGGATTCCTTTTAATGTCCCATTTACAACGGATGACTCTCTATTTTCAGATAAAAAACATTTTGGGGTGAAGTCCCGACACTGTAAACCCTCATGCTTTAGCTAAGTACTTCCTTTAACCTCCACAGGTCTATTTTTGTGCGAGCAGGAGTGGGGCTGTGCTGTGAAATTATGTTTTGAATGGATATAAATGCTGCTATTCATTACAGAATTAATATTTAATGTGTGTTTCAGTTGGTTCTGTCTTCACACACTCGCACACTCATTTATCATCTGGGTTATGTGACTTTTTACTCCAGACAGAAAGTAAAAATAGAGCTTACAGTAATTAAAAAGGAGCCGAGTGTAGGAACAAACAATCCGTCATGAATTATCCGACATCTTGAGCTCAAATGTTGGAGAAACACACATTATTGGAAGTGGGAAAAGCTTTAAAAATGTAGAAATATGGCTGCAGGTGGGGAGATTGGGTAATGATGCCCTGGAGCTGCAGAGACAGAAGTTTTACGCAGCAGATAGAGGAGCTGCAGACTGCGGAGGTCTTCTCTAAACGCCTTTATAGAGCTGGTGAGAGTTGGGGGCAGCTACTGAAGAACAATATGGAAAAACCAGTAACTTCCCCCCAGAGCTGGAACCAAGTCATCATTTTACACAGGTGAGTTGCAAGTATTTTCACTTCAGTCTTGAGTTAAGATATGAAATTACAAAAAATCCTGAACATGTTTGGAGTAATTTGATCAAACAGAAGAGCAGAAAGTAGAGAAAATCAGGTTTCATCAATATAAGAAGCGTGCATATTTACACTAAATTAAATGACAGACAAACAGAAGGTACACTTCAAAATGACCAAATTCTACCAATTATTTTTGTCTCTTTATAAAGGCATATATCTTTGTGTAATGGTGGAAAAACAACTTACCATAACAGATCTATCTGGCATCACTGGTGGCCATGCTAACTAGCTTTAGCATTCATAGCAAGCTATGTTATGGTGAACCAGCTGTAGCTTAGCAAACAGCAAGGAGGAGTGGGTGAGCATGAGAGTGATTGAAAGCGCTAAGACCCTCCTCCTGGTTCTGATTGGTTGCTTCTGATTGAGTGGTTTATTACTGCAGTAAACACTGGGAAAAGGCAGAGGAGCTACATTTTTCCACAGATTATCTGACATATTAATTTAAACAAATATCTAAAAAATACATATTTACTTTTACAAAAGTTACTGCAGCTTTAAAGATCTGCTGTTGTTGTATCAACCTTCCAGATCTCTCAGGTCTCCTGGTTCTGGTTCTGCTCTGCATCCCCAGAACCAGCACCAAACATGGAGAAGCAGCTTTCAGCTTCTATTCACCATGAATCTGGAACAAACTTCCAGAAAACAGCCAAAACAGTGAGTTTCTTCAAATCAAAGCTAATAAACCAGCTGTTTAGAGCTGCTTTTGGTTAATAATAACTGGAACATCATCAAGTTTTTCTGTATTTCAACTTGTTTCACTGATAATTTATGTTTTCAACATGCTGAATTGTCTTCTTGCTAAAATGTGAATTTTTTTTACTAAGTTGTATAATTTTTTGCAGGATCATTGCTACCTTTTACTCTCAGTGAAGAGGTCGGTCTGAACTGTTTTTGTACAGTTTCAACTTTTCCGACAGAAAGTGCTGCGGACTCGGAGTTAGTGCAAGTAGTGTTTTTCGCCCACTTTAAGCTGCAGGAGTCTCTGCAGGTTCGCGTCCTCGTGCCAGGGGAGGAAGCACCATCTTTTGCTGCAGAACCGAAGTGGCGAGAAAGTCTGCCAAACAGCCAGGAATTACGGCTGTCACAGTTACAGATGATGAGCAGTCACAGATGATGAGCTCAAAAAAGGCAGTCTGAAAAATGCTAACTGTCAGAGAAAATGAGTCTCACTGCTTCAAGAAGCTGTCAGGAGAGAGTGTGGGTCTGTGACTGATAAACACAATACACAAACGATGCCTTTTAAGCATTCTCACGTTTCATGTTTCACTTAGAGAAGAGAAAAAGCTTTAAATGATGAGGACAGTGTCATGCTTGGATTAATGGCATCTCAGGAAAAGTCTGGAGTTCACGACGGATACGGAAAGTTTTCAAATGCTTTTAAAGTTTTGTTACATTTCAGATGTGGTTCATTTTCTGTTTGTTTTGTGTTTATATTCTCCAATCATGTCAAAGATAACAGTAATTCCAGCAGGTTTTGGTCGAAGTTCAATGTCTCGTTGACAAAAGTTTCATGCTTCTAGAAAATAAACTGTGGCCCAAAAGTGTTTAAAAGTTGTGATCCAGTCCTCATTTATTTGCAAGATTTTGTCATCTTGTAGTCTAACAAGAACATCTACAGCATTTCTGAGGTTTTTTCTATGTTTTTAAGGTGTCAACTACTTTTCTACTTATTTTCAGTTTGTGTTTTTAACCCAGGGGTGTCAAATATACCTTAAAGGGGATCTTTTCTGGAAAATTCACATTTTTATGCTTCCATTTGATTTTCTGTTGTTTTTAAAAACTTCTAAAAAACGTTATATTTTGATGTTTTTTTGGTGAAATCCAGCAGTTTCAAAAACCTCCCGAATGTTTAGTCACATTCCACGGGCACTGCACCGTTACCAAGCAACCACAGCAGAGCCCAGCCCATTACCTAGCAACCCCAGCAGAGTTCCACCCGTTACCTAGCAACCCAACACACAAAAATCCAAGCATTTTTAAAGAAATAACAGTATAGATAAAGTAAAAATAAATACTACCCTTTTGCATGAAGCTCAGTTGGGTACATTTTTGATTAAAACAGTGTTTCCCCCTCCAACATTTTACGGTCAAACTAAGAAGCAGATGCAGCGCTCTAAATGAAACATATGAAAACTATGTTCACAGAAACAAACAGCGAGATACAAGGCAGATTAAACTGTCTGAAGGCACATTGTGCTCATCTTTTCTCCCAGATTTGTGACACGATTCAAGAGGAAAGTCCTGTTTAATGGATGTTCACACAAAAGAGCGCTTGCCAACAGATCAGTGAGTGGACTTTTATCTTTCATTATAGAGTCCCAGCTGTGATAAACCCTCCTGTTTTTTCAAGCTGATTCACAGTGAGAGAACATTTTCCAGAAGGATGATGACAAGGAGGTTTTGGATCCTCAAAATGTGAAAACATGGAGCATTTATCACAATAAAGGAAACTATACTGGATCTTAAACATGTTTGTGTGTTTATTCACTTCAACATCTGTGAGTAAAAGTTAGATAAATAACAAAAAAATAAGTTTTTTAATCCATCAGTGATGTTCATGACATTTTCTTTCTATCCAAGTCAAGTTTCGCAATACGTTAAGAATCCATTTGACCTTTGACCTAAATTATTACATGAACATCTATTTGTCATTAAAGTAAACATGTCTTTATCTATTAAAATTGAAGTTAGCATACACAAAACTGAAAGGCTGATGTATGTAATTTCTAAAATTGATAAGTATTTACATAGTCAGAAATACATTTGTTACTATCATAAAAAGAAATCAATGTTTCATCTTCTAACAAAAAAGTCTGAATTCTGAGATTAAAGTCCAAATTCTGAGAAAAATATTATTTTTTCCCAGTGGCACTCATCTTCCTCCGTAGCATTAACATTCAAACAGCCGCTGAACGTAAACAGTTTATAAAACCTCTTCTATTTTTTATGCTTTTTCAGTCCCTACACAATTATCTGTCACTTCAAAGTAATTAGGTCAAAATGCAATAAATCATTCAAGTCTTCCCTGCATTTCTCTAATATTTATTTATCTGGTCATGTATGCAGGAGCAGCGCCAGCGTTTTGTAAGAGATTAAATTTGATGCTAAACCAGGTTAAGAGCAGCAGGTCTGGATTTTTAACTACAACACCACGCTGCAGCAGAGAGGCTGATGGTGGTGGGAGGTGAGAAGAGGCAGCTGATGTTCCTCTCCAGGAGAGGAAGGCCTCTTCTGAAGAGGATGAGTGGAAAGATCTCTGAGTCAGAGCGAGTGGGGAGGCGTCAGGATATTATTAGGGAGGTGTTCCTGCTGGGTCCTGTTGGAGCTGAAATAAACCAGAAGACCCACCTGTAATTCCCAACAGATTATAGACCCGGTGACACTTTCAATTGTTGACAAAGGCATGGAGATAAATTGAGGACATAAAGTTTGTTCAAAAGAAAAAGAAAAAATTAAACTGAAGGAAAAAAAAACACATTCTGAAACTGAAAAAATCTATCTAGAAAAATGTGAAACTGAATTTTTTTTTTTTTACAAAAACAGTGAAATTGAAAAATAAAATAATTTTGAATCTCAAAAAAAGTTTGAAATTGATAAAATTATTTTGAGATTGACACAAAAAAACCTAAAAAATAATTTTTGAAACTTTTTCTTGTTTCAGATTTCAGCAAATAAATCTGAAATGTAAAATTACAATTTTGAATCAGAAAAGCAGTTTTGGTCTTTTTTTTAGTTTCAATATTGTTTTTCAGATTGAATTTCTATTTTCAATTAACAACTTATTTTATTCCCGTTTCAAAATTATTGTTCAATTTAAATTTTTCTTTTTTTGAACCAACTTTTGGACATTATTTAGCTCCACAGTACGACAACCAAGTTAACATCTTTTGCAAGCAACAGAGGAGATATATTAGGACTCATGTGACGGCACACTTCCTGGAACTCTAGCTGACAGCTGTCACAGTTGCTATGGAGTTGCTATGACAACAATAGACAAGATTAGAACGAGCTCTCGCCTCGTTCCTATCTAATTTATAAAAAATTACATTACAACTATTACTATAGTTTTTGAGTACTCTACACACCTCTGTGGAATACAAAGGTAAATATCAGTGATATTTGCTGTGGAACTTACTGCTGAATTAGCAAAATTAGCTTAGCTAATGTAGCTTTTAGCTGCTAGCTAAGACGGAGATGTAGCCTACTTGTCCCTACGTGTATTTACTCTGCCAGCCACCAGAGCCTCGATGTTCATGTACAGAGTTTGTAGGTCCTTTACAAATCCTTTTAACAACTGATTGTATGCGTGCACGGATTTCAGCTCCTCCATGGGGCAGACATCAAATATTCGTTCATTCTCATAGCAGTTATGGTTTGTCTGATTCTTTTTGTCTTTTTCTTGTTAAAAACTTTTCCATTTCTTGCTTGCAACACTAGCTTGAGGAGCAAAACAAATGAGAATCAGAAATGCAATTTAAATTAATTATTTTAATTTATATTTTATTTTTTTTAAATGTTTTAATAACAGAAAACAAAAATTATGATGAATAATTATATTCATCATATTTGTTTTTAAGATTTAATTTTTCTTTTTTAAAGTTTTAAGATTAAAAAATTTATGAGATTAATTTTTTTCAATTTTTGCAATTTTTTGAGTTCCTCACAGCGCCCCGTTGTGGCCCCTTCTGTAAAAAACCCTGAATTAGCCCATCACCGTCTCCTCAGGTATGTTAGTTACCTGAAAGACTGACAATCTGCTGCAGAACAATAAAAGAAACCCAACTGAGGAGCTGCTTTGTTATTCCGCGGCTCTACAGACTCCGTTTTATCTCAAGTGAAACAGCCACAGTGTGTTTAATCTCCGGTTTAAATGCACTTTAAGAAATGATGGAAAGTAAAGCACAGGGATGGAAATGTCACTGATGAACACCTTTTTTTAAGCTTTGTGCAAAACATAAAGGCTGAGCGAAACTGTTAATGAATTGTCCTCGGAGTGGAAGATCAGAGCAGCCAAACGAATTTCATATCGCACCTAAAGACCTGGCATTTAATTAAAGTGGCCTGAAAAATGGCTGCTTGGTTGGCTGACAACAGTTTCTCTTGAAGCAAATTAAAGAAATCAATTACTGCCGTGTGAAAGTGTAATGCCAGCGCACCGGAGCCCCACAGCGCCACAGTGAGACACCAGGCCAACGAGAACGAGGAGGAGGAAGAGGAGGAGGAAGAGGAGGTGCCACATGTGACGGGCTCGGCTGCAGAGTTTATCACATCAACCTGTTACCGAGCCCGAACGGGCCCACGCGCTGGAACCGAGCCGCAAATCAGCCGGGCTGCCTCCACAAGCCCGAGCCTCCTCCACTCCTTCGCTCCTTCTTACTCATCCTCTCACCTTCTCTGTGGCTCACACAGATTCACAGCAAACACATATGCTGCCAGGTCCAGCGTGTTCAAGATTAATAATAGCCGTCAGATTCCCTCATACATAAACACTGCCCACCACAAATATGTAAGGACACTTCAAGCCGGGTTGTTGTTGTTGTTGTTGTAAAGTTCGGAGACGTGTGATCAGCCATGAGAGAAAGTTTTCCTGCAGATTTTTACCAGAACCGACCAGAAGGTGAGCAGGAATCAGAGTTAGTCTGGGAGAAGCACCAGGACAGTCACAGGTAGCACAATCTGACCTGCAGCCTTTCCAGAACTTAAAGGTGAACTTTCCTGAAACTTGTTGGAAATTAGCTGATACTTTTATGTAAGTTACCAACATTGGTGGAGAAAGTACTCAAATACAAAACTTAAAGGGACACGTGCCAAATCCACTTTTTTAGCCCTTTAATAATTTTTTTCTGTGTTGTACAAATATTAATCAGAAAATAAAGCCTTACATTGTCTGAACAGCTGAAGACATTTTAACATTTTTCTCTGCAGAATCCTTCCTTAAACTTCATGAATCAAACCCAACATGAACCCTGAACTGAAAACAACCCTGCTGAACATTACATAACACCGTCTTTAATTTACTTGGAGAAAACTTCAGCTCTTTTTTTGTTTTGTTTAATGAACAAGCTTTTAGTGTACAAGATAAAGGAAGAATGTTTGGGTTAATTTGCATTTTATTGTGCGGCAGCTTGTTGAAGCAGCTGGCTTTGACAGCCTCTTTGTTTCTTGATGCCTCAGCTACTTTTGTCTGCAGCCCATTTAATTTTCGGACCCCTAATTAAGAACAATTAAAGACATTTTATAAGTTTCAAAGGCTTTTATCAGAAAATACATCAAATTTCTATGAAGATTCAATATTTCAAGCGTTCTTCATAACTTCTGTTGTTCTTTCTTGTCATGTTAGAGACAAAAACTTATCTAGGAATCGATTAATCGTGAATTGGAGTGTGCAAACTGAAACAACACACAATAATTAAGCCAAAACTACAAAATATATAACATTTTTTGCATTGAAGATAAAAAAAAACAAAAAAAACAAAAACATTTGTCTATACATATATTTTACCCCAAACAACTTTTTAAATTGATTAAAACAAAATACATTCAAATATCAGCCTCAGTCTGGTTTGATGTCAAACTTAGCAGAAAGAGCTTTTTAAATCTATCATTCATGTATCAACATGAAGATGTTTGTCCTCTCAGATGCTACAAAGCTCTCCTTTCAGCCGCAGTTTCAATGCTGCAGCTTTTCTCTGCAGCTAACTGTCTGAATCACAAGAAAACAATGATTATCACATCGTCTCATTGTTTGTACCAACCAGTCTGCTGAAGAGCTTGATGGAGTGATTTCAGCTGCAATCTCCCGCAGGTTCACCTGAGATGATGACACGTCCTCCCTGACATGAAGCTAGCAGATTATTTTTGGGCCAAAATGCAGACAGAAAACAAACTGAAGCTTGAAAATAATATTCGTGCCTCTTGCTCCACTTGTGTCGACAGCAGCAAATTGATTAAATCAGTGAATGTTAAGCATTTTGAACTTTATGAATCCAGTAACTGGTTCACTGGTTCCACTGTATCAGGGTGTCCAAAGTGCGGCACGGGGGCCATTTTTTGCCCATGAGCTGATTCTCTGAGGATCTCCAAGCCTTTTGTCATTTCTCTTTAGATTTAAAGTAAACAAACTACATCCATCCAGTGACTTTCACTCAAAAGCAGAGCTTCCTGCACCTAAATCTGTTTTTATTACTAAATAAAACAGATTTTATTAAACTTTACTAAACTGAGCAAGGTATTTTAAAATAAAGAGTCATCCAAACCCTGGTTCTATTGATGGGAATAGATAAATTATTTTGATTTCAAGCCCTATAGACTTGCAAACAGGATGATTTTCTTTTATTAAAGCCTAAACGTCTAAAACCCCTTTTTAACTTTTGGATCATTTTTTCACTTATAAGTGGATCTAGTATGTTTTCAAATATATTTAAAAAGTTACTTGTAAGTTAGTTTTGTCTTATTTCAAGTGTAGTAAGATATTTGCACTAAAAACTAGTCAGAAATACTTGGTAGGATTTTGTGTTTTGTGCAGTGAAGTGACCCATTATGGCCACAGAAAGCTTTATTTAATAACAGGTATCAGACCTTAAGAGTCTGAATCATCAGGATTCCTCACATAACACTGTCAGAGATAATTTTTCTGTCTAAAACAAACAAAGTTTCTTCATACAAAGAGAAAAACATTTATGTGAGTCTGATTGGTCTAGAGAGTCAGAATAACGAGAAGCAGGGAGGTAAAAGTACAGAGCAGCCATTTATGAACATTAGTTTTAGTTGATCATTGACCAGAAGTCTGATTATTTTCCAGTAACTCCAGGTCAAACTGAAGACGGAGCTCCATTGAACAGATAATAATTACATGCTAGGGTTGCAGCCTGTTGAAGGAAAGCTTGCTATAATATGGAAATATTTGTTGTCACTTTCCTGCCGCTCACTTTTAATAATGTATGTTTTGTGTGCTGCGCTGTGCACTTCAGATGGAAACGACTGCAGCCTCTCTATATGTTAATCTCACTGTTATCAAATCAATGTCAGCGCACATTACAGCAGCCGTATTCACTGTGAGGCTTTGTTCAGCCACAGACAGACGCTCAAGGTCAGCGTTGGTTTGACGAAGCGCTGACACGGCCATTCATGTTCGCCGTGCAAACCAGCAGCGACTTGAATGACAGGGATGGTTTTTATTTAAAGGATGGGGAATCTTCGGCTCTCTGTTGTCACCACATGTTTACAGTATGTAGGAACAGAGCTGACACCGGGAGCCACGCTGGGATGTCTGCAGGGATGAATGTGCAACAGGCGAGAAGAGTCCGGTCCCTATGGCAACATGGGGTCAGCAGAATCCATCACCTTTCACATTCAGGAGTGTCAAACTCATTTTCATCTTGGGCCAAATCAAAATCATGGATCTTTTTACAGCTGGAAACTAGAGATCAGGCTGAAATCTGACCTAAACATTCAGAGTCACATAAAGACAGTCACAAAGTCGACCTTCTGTCACCTGAAGAACATTTCCAGGATTAGACTAATGTCCCAACAAGATCTAGAGAAACTGATCCATGCATTTATCTTTAATCGCATTGATTACTGCAACAGGTCTGCCTAAAAAAATAAATCCTCCAGCTGCAGCTGATCCAGAACGCTGCTGCTGGAGTTCTGACTGAAACCAGGAAGACAGAGCAAATCACACCGAGAGAATAGACTTTAAAATACTGCAGTTAGTTTACAAATCACTAAACGGCTTGGTTACCGTACAAAAGTTAAATAACAAAAATCTGAAACTCAATATCTTACAACGCTAATACTGATCTGATACCGATACTGACTTGGTATCAATATTACTGAGATTTTACATCATCTAATTAGGATGCTGCTACTACCTAAACTGCATATCATTTACCTGCTTAATCATCTATCTATATAACTAGATTTATTTATTTATCTTGGTAATTATTTATGTTCATATATCTATTTATTTCTTTATCGGTGTACTTACTTACCTACTGACATATAAATTTGTTTGGGAAGCAGCTGAAATAAAACCAAACATTTGATCTTCATATATTCATTCTCCTTTTTTGGCTTCAATATTTTCTTATAAACTAGCAAAGAATTTCAAAAATACATTCCAGCCTCTTATATGAGCCACAAACTCAACCCAGTTTCTCCTGCTTTTCTTATTTCTGAATGCTGCCTGTTTTGACCTCGGTTTCATAAATAAATATATTTTCTTCATATTTTTGCAGCCCGGAGCAGTCAAAGTTTACTGGAGTAAAACAGCTTCATGATGGAGCTTGATAGAGGGAAGCTGCACATTTTATTCATTATCTGAAAGCTCATTTACTTTCACAGCATTGCATTGTTTTCATGCCGTCATTTGAAAAATTACTTCTAATTAACCAATATGACAATAATTGTTTCTCCTCTGTTCTTCCCATCTCTCCCCATATGTCCTTGTACTTGCTAAAGGTGGAGCAGTTGTTACCAATTAGTGTGAGTTAACACCCCAGCCAGATAAAAGGAACAAGAGACCATTGATCCGTGGAAATAATGCAAAAACCCATGAAGGAGTTTCTAAATTAAGAGCCTAAACACCACTGAAAAGTAATACTAACGTCTGACTTAAATATATGTTATCAACACCTGCCACGCAGTTCTTGATTTTGGGGTTATGATAGATTTATGGAAATCCAGAAAAAAATGGAATTCAGTTCTATGGTTGATCTGATTTTACTTTAGCTTTTATGTGAAAACAGCACAAAAGAAACAAGACCTGAATATGGTGGACAATTGTTATATTAAACGGTGAAGTTTGATTTAATGTCAGACCAAGAGAAAAATGTGTTTTTAACTTTTTATCAAATAAAATGCTAGAAACTGTAAATTTTCTACAATAAACATACAGAAAAAATCTATATTTTAGAAATGCTAACCATGTTAATCGCTAATTTAAGATTCTCGTCTCTGAATGAAATTTGGTGCGGTTCGAATGCTCCAGACCGCTCCAAAAGCAGGAAATGGACTACAGCACAGGGCATTCTGGGTAAATACAACCAAAACAAGCTAACGCTAGCAAAGACAAAAGAAAAATCCCCAACTGCTAAAATCTGATGCCGCTACGTTTTTTACTTTTTGTGAAAAATGAAGTCATGCTCAGTGTCTTCTTTATGTTGTTTCCTTCAGTGGTTCTTGGTGCAGCGCCACCACAGGTGAGGAGGGGAATTGCTTTTTCAAAGGGTTTGGTTGGTTTGACTCAGTGAAGTCTGAAGGAGAACTGCAGCAGGTGAAAATTTAACAAATGTTGCAGTTTTGTGAAAACAGTATTAGAGAACAACTGACCCAACAGTCATGTGTTTGTGCTGTGGGAGGAAGCTGGAAAACTCGGAGAGAACCCACGTATGAACAGGAAGAACATAAAACTCTATTCTGACAGCAAATTTATTATTATTATTATTATTATTATTATTATTATTATTATTATTATTATTATTATTATTATTATTATCATCATCATCAGTGTTCTGCCTGCTTTAACCATGTCATGTTTTCTCCACCATGTCAGCTGCTAAACGAACCGTTACACGCTCTTCCTCCCTGATTTCTGCGACATATTTCGGTTTGTGTGTACGATCCCACAGATGGTTCTGACTTTATTTCCCACCTTTTCATTGCACGCAGCCAAACAAGGTAGAAGCGCACAGTGGGTTTCTACAGCATGATGGCGATTAAGTATGTCGAACAGGCCTGTTAAAATGCTGCATTTGTAGCGGTTATTTACTGCACGTGCACTTCCAGTCGAGTTTCCCTGCGGTTTGGAGGTTTACACTTGGACCTGCATGCACATAATCTGATAAAAAGCCATTCATGCATTAAAAGTTTGTTTGCACACAATTCAAAACGCATCGATCACAGCACGCTGGCATGAACTTGATGGTCTACTTCCAGCCACACCGGGGAGCAGAGCAGCCTCCATTCAAACTCCAAAGTGAGCTGAATACAGATGCAGCCGAGGATTTGTTTTCATCCTGCAGAGGTGTGGTTGTGTTTATGTATTTTAAATTTGGATCTCACTTGTCTTTCATCAGCAATTCTGATTCAAGATTAGGCGTGTGGGAAAGTCTGCTGGTTTCTCAGGCGAATTGGAGAGTGAGGTGCAACCTGACAACATCCACCAGACTCCTCAGACTTTCAAATGTGGTTTATTTAAACTGCCTTTACTTCTGGAGAAAAAAAAGTTTTTTCTTTTGTTTGTTTTAAAAGCTTGATTTTAAACATTTTGGTGACATTTAGCTCCTTTGTGTAAAGATTAGAGTAAATCCTTGCATCCAGAAGGCATTAAAGATGAAAGACAGCAAACATTTTATTTCTAAAAATGCAGCTTCAGAGCTGCGTCTGGAGCAACTAAAAAGGCTTTAACAGGATTAGACAAAAACATATTTCCTTCGTATTCATCTTTTCATCTCCATTTGAAAGGTCTAATCTTCTAAGATTTATGTCATCAAATAGAAAATACTGTTCGGAGGCCGAGACAGTAAACTGTGTTTGCCCTCTTACAGATTTCTTCTTCTGCTTTCTCCTTCAAACTTTCCTAACAAGAAATGATTCTTCTAACTGCCCTGTTATGAACTTTAACCTTTGACCTGCTAACTGAGGTCTGTTTTGGGTTTTTGAAGCGATTCCTACCAATAGTTGCATTTCCACTGAACACATTGGCATTTTGAAATTAAATTTGCTTAACAGAAAAATGAACAATTAAAAAAAAAAAACATTTTAAACTTGAAAAAAGAACGATCAGCCAAAAAAAATATGTATTATTTTAAATTTGACCTGATGCTTTGCTTTGACTCTTTTAAGCGTGTTTGAGAAATCTGAGCTCATAATACAAACTAGGTCTCAGTCCATGTCTCCTAAGACCAGCTGTAAACGGCATAATGAGGAGCATTGTTGTGAAGACATGCTGAGGCAGAGCTTCTTAAAGAGACAGAGGCACAATTTCAAGGCATCAAATTGCAAAGTAAAGTTTAATATATACAAAGTTTTTAAAAGAATTGATAGTTACATGATTATGCTGTAAAATGAGATTTTGTGCCTGGGAAATACATATTACTGCCCCTTTAAATGTTTTCTACTTTGTCTTATGACAATATCAGATAAAAAGTCCTGATATTGTCATATCAGATTGATGGACAGAATCAGCTACCTCTCTGAAGTCGCTGCTGGTTTCCTTCCAGCTTGGCATTGTGATAATTTCCTTGATAGATGCAACTAAAGCCAGAAAGGTTTTTACATCTGCCTCAGTCCTTTCCTCTCCTTGACTGCAAGGCAATCAAGAGTAGATTTAGACACTTTGCTGAAATATGCAACAGTATGAGCAACGCAGAGTCCTAATTTATGCACTGCCTCTACACTCCACACTCTCGCAAACTGCAGCAGCTGAGGCTGTTTTTACCGGATGTTTGTGTGGGAAAGGTGTTCCTCAGCAGGGAGAGCTGAAGGCAAAAAAGAAGAAGAAAAATCACATTTTCTTGAAGGAGAAAATGTGAGAATCCCGCAGGAAATCCTGCGCAGGACTGAGCGGGTCAGATAAAGTTTGCTTGCCCCACAAGTTCTGAGTGAGTGTGTTTGATAAAGTTCTCATCGCAGAGATCTGAGCCTTCACGGGTCTCAGCAGTCCAAAACACTTCACCAAATCTTGCTGACAGTGGACGACGGGCGGATAGAGTTAATATGAGAAAGCTGTTGAATATGAATGAGGTAAATGAAAGCTGATGAATGTTATCCCTTATCTCCATAAAGATTAGACTATTCCCTTGAACTTCTGTCAAGGACGAACACAATAAAGAACAAATTTGAAGAGTTAGCTTGTCCGGCAACTTGATGGACATTGATAAGGTTACCTAAGAATGCGGTGATATTGAGAATACTGATATGATATGAAACATTTTCCAAAATAGTTTCGGTCCCGCTGCCTCTCAAGAATTCAAACAACATCCAGAGGTATTAAAACAAATAGGTCTATTAGGGATCTTTGCTTCCCGAGGGACCACTGCTACCTGATGACGAGATATATACTCTCATTCTCTTCATTTTCCTGATGTCAGATCAATCATGCGCCATCCCAACTCAAGGTGAAAGCCATCAAAGTGTCGTTTCCCCATTGTCGGAAATGCAGAGACACAGACGGGCAGAAAGGCGGCATCAACAACCGAGTTAGAGGAGAAACAGGCAACATGCCTGGAGAGATTAATCTGCTTTACTGCCAGTACTCAACACTCAAACGACTGGGAATGAAGGAGAGGGGGGGAACGAGGGATTCACAGTGAAAACAAGTCCCAGCCATAAAACCGCCTCATAAACCTCATCAGGCCCAATGCTGAAGGAGCTGAGATAAAGTCCATCTAATCAATACGATAAGATAAGTCGGGGAAACTTTGTTCAGAACTTGGGGCTTTCAGAGAACTGAAAAGAGGCGGGACTTCCTGTGAATCTAAGCCTCAGCTGAAGGTCGGGGTCAGTCCAGATCTGCGAGGAGTTCGTCATGCTGCGGGCTGCGAGTCTCTGTGTCCTCCTGGCCTGTTTGGTCCTCGGAGTCCCGGTGGCCAAAGAGAAGCAGAAGGTGCTGCTCATCTCCTTCGACGGCTTCCGATGGGACTACGACCGCGATGTGGATACGCCAAACCTGGACCAGATGGCCAAAGATGGAGTCAAGGCCCAGTATGTCACTCCTCCGTATCTCACCGTCACCAGTCCGACGCACTTCACCCTCCTGACAGGTAAAACACTTCGCTTTCTGCAACAACTGTGACCAGTGAAGCCCCTGACTTTAACCTGACTTTTCTGTTTGTAATTAGGGCAAAAGTTTTACAAAGTAAAATCACCTTACAGTAGAAAATGTTGGCAACACCATCAATTATTGGTCTTTAAACAGCCATACTTTTTGCATTCTCATTCTCATGCAAAGTACAAAGACAGAATTAAAAAACATTCTCTTTGGGATTAATAAGTATTTTTTAATTTGATTGAATTTCAGTGAAAGCTGACTTTGCTGCACCCTAATCAGTTTTCATTAACTTACTAAACTTGCCTAGAAAGACTGATCTAAATACTGATTTTATTGCTCAGAATTGGCTAAATTTATTTCTATTTGTTTCCAGTGGAAAGCTAAATTTATTATAATAAGTTAAAGCTCCCAAACCATTTCTAAGGGCTTTTTGTTTACATGCTTGGTTTGTTGTCGAGTTGGTAAAATAACCTGTTTTTGGCCCTCAAGTTGATTCGATAATTTTGGCCTACAGACAGATGCTTATATTTGGTTGATTGATAGAAAGGATGTCCTCTCTTTGTTAATTTGACTCCAATTAGCAGCTCCTACTCAAGAAATGTAACTTCTTAGAAATTAATCTCCAAACTTGGCTGTAGGACGTCGTCCAGCAGACGTTTGCGGCTGTGAATAATGAGTGCAAGTCGTCTGATGAAGGTTGTGTTCTGCAGGCCGCTACATTGAGAACCACGGTGTGATCCACAACATGTGGTTCAACACCGCCACGAGTGAGAAGAAGGGCTACTATCAGACTCAGTTTGTGAACGAGTGGTGGGACAACGGCACGCTGCCGATCTGGATCACAGCACAGCGACAGGTTTGAGACGCCATTAAACAAAACTCAGAAAGTTCTCCCAGTTTCACCTGCACATTCTTAAGGTTCAGCTGTCTGTGGAGGAAAATGTATTTAAATACAGATACAGGTTGGATTTCCTGACCCACCAGAGGCAGTTTTTATGCAAAATTAATCTTTTGCACATTTTCATACTTCCGTTTGGGTTTCTACTGCTTCTAAAAATGCACCTAACACACAGAAACACAGAGATGACTATTTTTTGGCAATAAGTTTATGTTTTTTGGTGTCTGGAAAAAGAGCCATTTCGAGGCTGGGCTTGGTTGGTGTTGATAGGCAACGGCACAGTTACCATAGAATGTGACTAAGAAGCAGGAAGTTTTTCAAATTACTAATTTTCAAGGCACCAAAAACATATGAACTTACTGTTAGAAAATGGTTGGGTAGGTTTTTTAAGCACTTGATTTGTTTTTAGAAGCATTAAGACCAAAATTGAAGTACAAAAACTGAATTTTCATAATACATCTCCTGTAAAAGTTCAGATTGAGACTGGGATGACTGGGATGGGCCTTTAGAACCAACTTTATGAGCTGATGTAATCTGTACCTACCTCTCAACTTTTCCATCAGACATGTCATATGCACTCTTTGTGTTTTACCTTGCAGGGCCTGAAAGCGGGCTCTCTTCACTTTCCCGGCACAGCTTCCAGCTACCAGGGAGAGTTTGCTACGGTGCGCGAAGTGGAGCCCAACTTCTACAACTACAGTAACGAGACCTCCTGGTATGAGAATACGGACAAGGTGATGAGCTGGTTCAGAGACCAGGATCTGGACTTTGTGTCTTTGTACTTCGGCGAACCAGACGTGACGGGCCATAAATACGGGCCTGACTCACCGGAACGCAGAGAGATGGTGAAGCAAGTGGACAGAGCCGTGGGCTACATCCGAAACTCAGCAGAAAAACATGGGCTGACCAAACAGCTGAACATCATCATGACCGCCGACCATGGCATGACCACCATCTTTCGTGGTCCAGATGTGGAAGAAATCGTCCTGTCCAAGATCCCGGGCTTTTCCTTCAGCGACGTGTCCTTCCAGCTGGTGGACTACGGCCCTTCTGGGATGCTGCTGCCCAAGCCCGGAAAGCTGGAGACCATTTACAACGCCCTGAAGGGGGCACACCCAAACCTGCACGTGTACAAGAAGGAGGAGATGCCGGAGCACCTTCACTTCTCAAACAACGACCGCATCCTGCCCATCGTTTTATGGACCGACCCCGGATTCGTCCTCAATGGGGTGCGTATGGTTCTGCTGTTATAATCAACTGAAAATGTAACAAATATTCCATCTTTGGTTCCCAATTGAACCGAGTCTACTGGACTATGAGGCCTGTAAACACCCTAATCATTCTGGGCTTCCTGAACCCCTGATCAGGAAGCAGTCTTCTCCATGCCATGCCACATTGATGCAATAATTCATGCAAAAAGAGCCCAGACAGAGCTCAGATGCTCTGCAGAACAGAGACAAACTTTTCAGTCGGTCCACATTTCTGCATAAAAATATTTGTTTTCTGGTCTGATGTAATTTTGGGCAACTACTATCAAAACCAACAGAAAGAGTGAAATGTTCTAAGAGTATCACTCTGTGTGAGATGATTTCCCAATTTACTGAACCTCACCTGAACCTGCAGCAGTAAAAACCCAGCTCTCATGTTTCAGCTTCTATCCGGCCTGACGTGCAACATGAAGGACAGTTTAAAGCTGAAGTGACAGCTTCTGTGACAGTTCTCTGCCCACAGCAAGTCCTATTGATTTACCCTTTAAAGGGTAAAATAAATTGCCATTTGTGCCAAATCCAGGATGCCCCATTTTAACCTGCTAGCATCTCAATAACAGCCCTGTTAATATATTAACAGCTGCCAGTAAAGTTGTGATTATGATCAGATTGATTTAGAGGCACATTTATGGCCTATAAGTGATAGGAGCACCATCATGTTCGCTCCAGGAACATTCTCCTGTCTTGACCTCCAGCGTAATTAAATTAGCCCCAGAATTTGCTCTCTGGAAGTTGTGAAACTGAGCTCTTTTCAATCAGAAACAGGAGTGAAATTTTAATCTTGGCACATTACAGTTTTAATCAAGTGCATTTGCACGGATAATCCAGGCCTGGCTGATGACACGCAGAGCTCTCGAATGCTCTGCGAAGCTTTTCATCCCTCGAAATTCAAAATTAGCATTTTCATTTGGCTCTGCACTCAACTCAGCTGAATGCTGTCGGTCCAAACTGTGAAGCGCCACATCGGGGCTGAAGGAGCAGAAAGGGCTGAGGATGTTTGAAGAAACAGAAGAGTCGGTGGAAGTGGGTTATCTGACGTCTCGGGATGCAAGCAGCAGCGATCAGGACATTAGCCGACTCTTTGTTCTCTCCTTCATGGCTCCCAGCCGATTTGAGTTGATCCCACAGAAAGATAAGCACATCAAAACTGTTATGCAATTACTTAGACAACTGGCTGTTCTACCTATTTTTTATGACGTATAGCCCTAATATAACACAATTAATTATTATGTGTTTGATGTTAAAAATAGAAGATAGATGAAAATAATCTGTTATTAAACAGGGTCATGAGTTGAGAGGCAGAAAAGGCGTCACAGCATGAAACCAAGTCGTTTTCTTAGCCAATACCTCCCTCTGCTGGAAGCAGGCCAGGTTGGGAAGTTCTTATTAAAGTGACTTTCTTAATGAAAGTTAAACTCTGATTGAACCTCCTAAAATGGGCCATGACTGTTACATCATCCGCCTCCTGTCTTTGCAGTATTTACCCGTTCAGTTCAACAAAGGAGAGCACGGCTTTGACAACCAGGAGATGGACATGAAGCCCTTCTTCAGGGCCGTGGGTCCGGCCTTCCACCAGAACCTGGAGGTGGGGCCCTTCGAGACGGTCAACATCTACCCGCTGATGTGCCACATTCTGGGCATCCAGCCCGAGGTCAACGACGGCCAGCTGAGCGTCACTCAGCACATGCTGGTGACCAGCAAACAGCCGACTCAACCTGAAGGTATGCTTCACTTTTCAGGTGTGGAAATATTTCATTTTTCTTCATTAGTTAACTTTGGGACTCAACTTTCAGGGCAATCAAAGGACAAGCCGCCAGGGGGCGATAGAGGGATCTCAGATAGATGGAGGGAAGAGAAAAAAATACAAAAAAGAAATACATTTTTAAAAATATTATAAAATGCAATCTGTTTTTCACTACAAAGTATTAATAATAAATAATATTACTCCAGTAAATTTTAAAATATGGTGTAATAAATTTAATCCTTAAATAACTTTTTCCCAAACATTATTGGAATAAATGAGAGAGAGTAAACGTAATGATTATTATTTATGTTAAACAATATGAGTAAAGTCGGTAAAGAATGAATCATTCTCTGTAAAAGACGCTATTTTAAAATGCCCTAATATCAAAGTGTCTGAAGAAACTTTAGAAATAATGCAGAAAAAGCCCTTAATTCAGTATAAAAATGTTTTTTCTTCTTCTTTCAGGTGAAACTCGGAACTTCTGGAAAAACGGTTTTATTGGACTGGCTGCAGTCGCTGGATTTCTTATCATAGTTTTCACTGTATTAACGACACGGAAAATCATCAAGAGCAAACGACAGAATAAAAAGTAAGGAAAACCGTCAGAGGTAACACTTTATTTGAAGGGGGTGAATAAGACTAAACACCTGTCATGAACATGAATAAGCCTTCATGAATATTTATGGCTGTTGTCATAAAGCGTCATTCGGTAAATTATGACACTTTTAATACAAAGTTGACATTATTCAAAATGTCTTTGTTATGACTTTACATTAACCAAGAAATCATTACTGATATAAATTTGTTATAAAAGTATTACTGATTGCACTTTAAAAAATAGGTAACTTTATGTTATTAAAGGTAAAGTTTAAACAGTAATGATTTCTTGGTTAATGTCAAGTTGTCATAACAAAGAAGCTTTATGACAACAGTCATAAATATTCATGAAGGCTTATTCATGTTCAAGACATGTGTTATGTCATGTTTATGAAAGTGTCATGACAGTCTTATTCACCACCCTTCAAATAAAGTGTTACCCAATCAGATTATATTTTTGTAAAATTAGGATTGTTTTTATGGCTCTGCATCTCTGTTACAGGTCGGACAGTTCGCCAGAAGAAGAGAAGTCAAAACAAACTTCACTATGATCATAACACAAAGAAAACGTATTTCCCCCATCATCTTGTATAGAGAAATATCTACCAAAGGTAAATTTGTCCATCATCCCATATCCTGCACAAATGAGCTTAAATTTACTGTGTTATGCATTTTTATTTTGGATAATAATGTAGCATTTTACCATGACAGATAACAAATTCTGAGTTTCATGCTGTGAAATAAAATTGTAATTAAATATCAGTTTTGTTCCAAAAGAAAAAAAAATCTGATGTTTCTGCTGCATAAACTAACAAGGATTATATTTATTTGGAGAGAATAAACAATATTTATATCAATGAGACTACGGTAGCTGCCTTGTGTCATATTTCCACAATCACGTTCTGATTTACCCGCCTGTCTCCGTTTTCACCAGTCAAGATGCATCAAGAAGGATAGCACTTCCTATTAACACTTTCAAAATTAAAGAAGTTTCACAAAAAAATCCATAAACTTCTCCAAACTCGTTACCCTAATTTATGTCACCTGTAGATATTATATTAGCCAACTCTAAATGTTTGTGCACATATTTGATAAGTTTGATGTTTTACATATTTAACACTGTTATTAATGCAGGGATATTTAATTTAAACTTTAAAATCAAATATAAAGCTAAATTAATGTTTTTCATTCATAAAGTTTGTTGATTTTTGGGTTCAACCACTCAGATTTATTTCAAAAACACTATATATCTCAAAGGGAAATTCTATTTTGTTGTAACTCACATCCTCCAAACTCACCGAGGATAATTATGCTGTGGGAAAGAAGGACCTCCAGTAGCAGTCCATCTTGCAACAAAGCTGAAGAGGCTTCTGACTGAAGACTTGCTGTATGTCACAACATGCTAACGGCTCAATTTCCAGACAGCAGAGATGATATTTCACAGCAGCACGCCCTGGATGAAACCATCAGTTGTTGGAAAGCTCTGCTAATCCACCTCATTTGCTTTTGCTGCTCCTTATTTAATATCTGTATCATTCTTATGATGACTGGAAAAGCTGTTTATCTTTCTGTTATTTTGACCTGGCCTTTATCCATGAAGCCTCCTTTTCAACTCCTCTGGGATTTAAGGCTCTAATTCAGGTATTATTTGAGCTTTTGAGACGCCAGTTAGCTGCACCCAGTTGTAAAAACAAAGCCTCGCTACCATGGTTACGCATCATAACTCAAAAAAGATGTCTAAACATGTAAGAACTCAACCAAAAAAGTTTAAAGTTTAAAAAGAACAAATCAGAAGTAAAGTAAAGTGCCATGCTCTAACTACTAGTGGCACAATAAACCCACATACGGGTTAAATTAGGATGCGTCACAGTTGGTGGTGGCACACATGCCCCCCCATGTCTTATGGATAAATGATTTTCCAGATGTCTCAGACAATCAGCTAAAAGATGTATCTGATCCATTCTGCAGCAGATTCCATTTCTTCCTGCAGAGTTTCTGTTTATTTGCCACTGAAATGTTTTCTTCACTATGAACTGTTAGAAACTTTTGAGCTTTTTGGAGCGTCTTGAACATCCTGAAACAATCTTCTGTGCAGCTCAACTTCTCACTTTGAAGTTATTCTAGTTACTAACCTCTCAGCAGCAAGTTCCTCACAGTCTGAAATTTCTGAAATTCCTGAAATTCCTTAGGAGTAAACCATCGTCAAGACAAGACAACTGCAACTGAACTGAAGATCTGCTCAGTAACGTTTTACACTAATAAAGTTCTTTGTAACTAATAGACAAACACCTGATCACACACAGCCGAGGCTACAAGGTTGGCAAAATATCATCTGTGTCAAAATATTAGTGACTGCGTTCTGTTTCTTGTGGACATTTATTTATTTATTTATTTATTTATTTATTTATTTATTTATTTCCTTCAGTTACCAATATTCAGTCTGCAATTTTTTCAGATTTATATGCTTAGTTCAACAATGTTTCTAAACACACACATATTTATCTATGTTTTCCCAATTAAGTAGTTTATGGAAAACTATCTAAACTATTGTTTCAGCTTCTTTTCTTTTGTTTGACTTTGTTTTATTAATGTTGTTTTTTGTATAAAATAATTTCATCCTCATCTTAATTTCACGTTTTTTGTGCCAGATTTTGTTACTTACAATAATAGATCTAGCCGCATCTTTTAAATTCTTCTGCTCTATTTGCCGATAAAAAAAAAGTCAGATTAAAATTAAATCTGACTAAAAAATAGTCATAAATAATTTTAGTCAAATTAAAAGCGACCAGCGCTTTTAATTTGAAGGCCTTTCTGCAAACATCCGGTGCTGTCCCATCGCCGCTCTGATTGGCTGCTGAGGAAGCCTCCGTTTTCGGGGTGAAGGCAATCATGGAGGAGCTGAGCGCCGTGGGAGAGCAGGTTTTTGATGCCGAGTGCATTTTGAACAAACGGCTCAGAAAGGTGGGGCTTCAGAAACTTCTTTTTCCTCCTCATTCCGCGGTTTTCCGTCCTTCCTCCGGCGGTTTCTCGCTAACCAAACCGCCGCTGTTGCCGTTTTTCTGCTCTCTTGTTTCAGGGAAAGTTGGAGTTTCTGGTGAAGTGGAGGGGATGGTCATCCAAGTAAGTGCTGCTCAGCCCGAACAATGAAAACAACAACAACGTGTCTGATGGGAGCCTGCTGCTTTCCTCCAGAACCGAACCCTTGCTCTTTTCATTCGGTCCAGAACCAGAAGAACACCCCAGACTTGTGTTTTGCTCCTGGGAACTGTTTCTACCTTTATCTGGAACCTCTATAGTTGCTTCTTTTGTTCAGAAATCCAGAATTTTCTTTGAAACTTGGTGCAAATTTGTCCCTGCATCATTAAACTCATTTTGTAGTTGGATTTCAGCTCATTCAGACGGTTAAAAATATTAACTTGGCTGCATTTTTAATAAGTTTTCTGCACATAAATAATCCAAATTTGCAATAGTTTGGAAAAAACAACAAATAATCCTACTTTATTAATCTTTATATTAGTTTTTGACAGAAAATGTGAGGTTTTATCCATGTTGCTGCTGCATCCCTGTAATCCTCCATCAGTTCACACTGTTGCCTGCCAGCTCCAAGGTTTTCTGTTGGAACCACATCCTTTGTGTGTGTTGGCAGAGGGTGGGGGTGGATTATTTTCCTCACTACTGATCAGAATAGGCTGTTCACTTCCACTGATGAAGAGAAAGCTTATTACAGATCAGATCAATCCTGTTTTGCATTTTTTTTTATTTTTCCAGCACTATAATCAAGTTGTTTAATGTATAATAAGGTTCAGAAAAGCAGTGGGGATCAGGGAGGGAGCCTGCAGGTGCTTTAAAAATTGATGCACCAAAGAAAAGGGCAGTTAGAGATTTAAATTGGCCTATTTCCACTTAATCTAATATGTAAATAAAAAAAACATCTCATTTAGTTTCTCTAAATTCACTAAAGCCAAGAACTGCCAACATTTTTTGTCTTCAAATATATCAAAACTGGATCATATTTAAAACTCTTTCTTGTTTATCCAGACATAAACAAGACAGCCACTCATTTCAGCAACATTTTTGTTGTTAATTATTTAGTTTGGCTTTAAAACCAACTTTCCTTATATTTCCCTCTGAGAAAATGACTCTTTAATCGTTGGATGTGATTTTCTATTTATTTCAGACACAACAGCTGGGAGCCACAGGAAAACATTCTGGATCCGAGACTGTTGGCGGCTTTCAATAAGAAGTGGGTATCCCTGGGTTTCCTGTGCAGTTTGTGGTGTTTTCACTCATTGGTTGATTTAATACATTTAGCAACATCACAGAATAACAAAAGTCAATTATTATTACAAGAAAAAATGAAAGAAAATCTTAAATGTAGTTTAAAAAGTAGACTAGTCCAGTTGAGAATCTTTGGGAGCAAAAAAAAAAAACTTTATTGCTGCTTTTTTTGTACTCGAGTCAGAATACAAGATATATTTTTAAATTATGAGGGAAAAAAGTTGGAATATTCCAAGACTTTAGTCATTTTAATAGAATAAAATGCATCTCAGCTTGGTTCTTTCTTCAAAGTGGATGCTAAAATGATAATTTTATGTAGTTGTAACTAAAGGAAAGCATTTCCTTATTTGTTAAATAGATTCCCAAATATACCTTCATAAGATGCTCAACATTCGCCATTTTAATTTTTGATTATTTTGTTTAGGAGTTCTCATAAAATTACCACTGTCATGCAACTTTATCTCGTTTTATGGCTATTTTCATGTAAGAAATAACCTGGCCCTAATATTCCGGTGTAGTGTATATGGATATTGAATTAAAGTTGCCCAAGGGCACGGCCTTGAGGATCCACGCATGTGAATTTTGTCCCGATTTAATGACACAGAAAGGTTCCTGAACCAGTTTGCCGCAGTAGTAGATGATCTCATAGCAGACTGCAAAGTTTTAATCAAGAAGTTAATTTGTCCATTAATAAACTTTGCCAGAATGCACAAGAGTCAGAAGTTACCAAAAGTAGCGTCACTTGCTGCTCGTTTTGTCCTCTCAATGCAAAATGTTTTTCCCATCAGAGAACAAGAAAAAGAGCTTCTGATGCTTAAAAGACGCAAACGACCCAGAGGACGACCCAGAAAGATCATAGTAAGTACCGACCACAGCAGAACCGTCTACTGTCTGGACCAACAATGGACCGCTAAACAATTCCTCTTAAAATTGTAGGAGAATATACCGGAACCCCAAAAGTCAAGCACCTCCTCATCCGCTTCATCCTCTTCGTCCTCTGACTCCTCATCCTCCTGCTCCTCTTCGTCTTCATCATCAGAAGATGAAGATGAGGGCGATGACAGCCGCGCCAAACAGGCGAGCCCGACCGTCAGGCCACGGGAGCTGCATCCCGTCCCTCAGAAGAAGGCGCAGATCGTCATGGCGAAGCAGGAGCCGCAGAGGAAGCGAAACAGGAAGCCCCTCCCTCCGGAGGCGAAGGAGTTCCAGCAGAACAAGGGTCCGCGCAAAGTCCTGAAGACCACCAAAGAGACAGATCTTCCAGGGGCGATCAAGAAGCCGGTTCATCCGGCGAGCTTCACCTTCATGGGTTTCCACCGCAGCTCAGCCAAAGATGCGGCGGCTGGTCCGTACAGGAGCCCGCTGACCCAGGGCGGGGCGGTCAAACCCGCCATCAGCTCGCCTGGATCTGGGAGATCTTCAGTCCAAACCGCGTCTCTGGCCTTGAGCAAATCCAACCAGAGCAGAAATGCAACCGAGGGGAAGCTGTCCATTGGGAACAGCGGAGGAAGTCTGGATCTGAAAACAGCTGCTTGTAAATCCAAAGGAGTAGCTGCTCTGAACGTGAATACCACCAAACATCCAGTTCAAGGAACCACTCAGCACACTCTGAGCCCACCCAGCGGCCCAAAGAAGCCCCAGTCCACCGGGTCCGCAATGCAGCGGGTAGCCGGTACTAAAGCAGGGGCTTCCCAGTCTTCTAAGAACACCTCCTCCAGTCAAGGCCATCAGCCCCTCAACCTTCAGAGCAAGCAGTCCCAAAGCGGCGACGCTCCTGGAAGCGGCACCACCGCGGCATCGGGTCTGAGAAGTCCAGTCATCCCTGCGAGAAAACCCACAGTGGCCCAAAATCTGGAGGCAAACGCCAATAAAAGTCCTGTTTCCTCTGGAAGACCGCCTGCCAGGAAACCGCAGGCTGGTGGAGACAAGCTGAGAGAGATGAAGGAATTCCAGAAGGTCCAAGGCCGGTTGGACAAGTCCTGCTCCGAGATCCAGAACCCGCCGGCAAGAACGGCCACTAAAGGCAGCAAGAAAGCCAAAATGACCGACATGAGCACTGGCGAAGAGGAGAGCAGCTCGGACTCGGACCACGACTCTTCGTATGCTGGACAGGGTCACCCAGTGGCGGGCCAGAACCAGGACTGGAAGCCCACGCGCAGCCTGATCGAACACGTGTTTGTGACCGACGTCACGGCGAACCTGGTCACCGTCACGGTGAAAGAGTCGCCAACCAGCGTGGGCTTCTTCAGCATTCGCAACTACTGACAGTCGACCTGGGCGGGTCTGCAGGGTTCACTAGTTCCTCTCATAGTAGTCGAGACATATTTTAGATAAAAACAATAATAATAGAGTCAGTTATTGATTGTAATTATTTATTTTGTCATATGTATTAAAGTGCATTTTGGACGCAGAGAAATAAACGTTTGTCTTCGTTTGTTGTGTTACAAGAGAGAAACAACCTGCTGGTCGTATTGAGCTACAGGGTCATGTGATCATTAGTCCCAGCCTTAAAGGGACGGTTCGCTTTAGTTTCATTTTAATGTTAAATTCAGAGGTTATTAGCAGTAGTATTTGAATTGGTATCAAGTTTCAGGTAGATTTAGCCAATCGGAACAAGGCTGAGCCAAAATGTTAGAGTCCAATTTTAAAACTCTGACCAGCACAAAGAAACTCAGAAAGCTGGATTATTGTTATATACCAGTACATCAAGCTAAATATTTAGCTTTGAGATTAGTAAAATAGCTCAGTGTTTAGCTGAACCAAATATTTAGTTAGCAAATTAACTGTTTAGCTCATTTAGTTCAGTTTTATTATAAATGTGATCAGAATGTTTCAATCAGAAATAATTAGCAGTGGTCATAAACAGGAGTGAGATTATTTTCATTATTTCAAATCCATCTTTCCTGAGGCAGTTTTAGTCAACATCAACTCTTAAATGTGAATGTTTTGTAACTTATCCGTTTTTGTTTCTGCAGTCAGACGTATCTTCAGCTCTGTAATCCATCACTGTTGCCTCAGCACAGCTCTGACTGGGCTGAACCGTTTGCAGCATCACCACAGGTTCTGTTAACATGCAGGAAGTCAGATACAGTATCTGTGTTCACAGAGTCTCTGACTGGAGGACGTCTGCACCTCTGTCCTTTTCTGCAGAGTTTTAACATGCAGACGGGATAATGAGCAGAAAAACATGTTGAAATTTGAATTTGAGAAAAAAAATGCATTTTTTCAAATGTTTATAAAAACAGTTTAAGACAGCAGTATAAGATGTCCTGTACGGTAACCAGCTGCGTTTCCATTACAAAAATATTCTGCTAATGTTGAAAAAACACACTTTGTGTGAATAAGTTCGTTCACATGATACGTCATTGCCATCATCCTGCTACTTCCTGTCGTCTTCCACCTCTTTTCCTTCAGTAGTAACATCCGGTTGATCACAGTGTGTGATGTAAAAAAAAGTGTTTCCATTGCAGTTTTGCGAAATACACTAATTTTGATACAACTGATTAGGTTGTATTAGTTTCAAAAGTTAAGAAGTCCAACTTTTTAGATTAATCTAAATATTCGATTTTTTTTTAGAAAATGTTTGACGTTTCAAACTCAGAAATTTTCTTATTTTTCTAGAAAATTTTTGGTGGAAATTTACTTTGTTTTCGGTGCATCTCTAGTTCTAAAACGGTTCTAGTTTTATTCCACCCTGATGCAGGTGTTTCAGGCCAGAGGGAGGAAAACAGAATCTGGGTCTTTAGGGTCTTTATCTGATGTAAAGGGAAAGAAACGGCAGCCATGTGCGCCGCTTTCTGCTCCCGGGGGAGGAGTTCAGCAACAAAGCAGCGACTCAACTCGCCTGCAGACTGAGCCGTTCTTTTACCCTAAAGATAGCTGCGGTTTCAGGTAGCTGAATGCAGGGAGGACCCCAGAGCATTGCATGGAGCCGAAACCTGTTTGATTTTCTTATTTGTACTCCGGTGACATGAGGGAGGCGGGTCCTGCTGGGAGAAACAAATGTTGCACGCCTGATTGAAAGCATTTGAATGGTTTAGTTCTGCTTTATTCTTTCATTTAGAGCAAAGCTATGATGTTATTCCACCAGCTGGGAGGCTGACGCAACTCGCTTTTTTACTTTTCTGGCATCTACTTTTTTACAGATATTAACATTAAGCCATGAACTGCCACATGTCCATCTAGATGGGGTTCGTTTTCTGTTTGTGACCTATTTATTTTACCATCAAGCCTTGTGAAACTTGACTAATAAACAGAACAAATGACCTCAGTGTTTGTTTGTTTTCATTCACAAGGAGATTATTTTCTTCAATTAAATGTTTTTTTTGGGGGTTTTTTTTAGCAGTTTGAGAGAGAATGCCTCTTCCTGCCTGGAGATTATTGCACTTCTTCCTAGAAAGGAAGAAAGATTTTTCTAGAAGCCATATTCCAGAATAGAAACCTGTGTGTGTGTGTGTGTGTGTGTGTGTGTGTGTGTGTGTGTGTGTGTGTGTGTGTGTGTGTGTGTGTGTATCCATATATATCCAAATACATATTTATATATTCCGATCAATGTGGAATTAATTGGCTCCATATAGAAATGCCCTGAAAGCATCTTTTCAAGTGTCTGCCAAAAACTACAGTAATATTGAATAAATATGAATATCTGATGAGGCTCATTTGTCAGATTAAAAGTAACATTTCAAAACGTTTAACCATTTTTTATGAGATCCATATTTGGATTATTTTTTATTGTTTTGATATTAAATGCCATGTTTTCTTTAGCTGTAATCAAGAAATAATAATGAATAAATAAAAGTAATCTAAACTTTTATGTGACCAGGTGATGTACATGGAGACTCTTTACTGATGAATACAGTTTAATGAGAACGGTTTTTACTTTCTTATGTATTTGAGTAAATATCCATCAACATTTACTGAAAATCTGAACTTTTCTTCAATTTATGAAGAAATAGTAAACAAAATCTTATTGTTGCTAAGAGTACACTGCAAAAACGGAAATCTTAGTAAGATTAAATATCTTAAATTAAGGAGATTTTTCTTGTTTTCTTTCTGACAAGATATTTTTTCTCACCAAGAGGGGTTTATGCTAGAATATTTTTCTTATTTTAAGTGTTTTTGTACTTAATTATCTCAGTAAGATATAAAAGCTTGATATTAAGAAAATATTACTTATAATAATTTTTAATTATTTTAATTATTCTTATTTTAAGAAAATTATACCCTATTTTTGTACTTTTTTTTCTTGTTTTTGAAAGGGGACTTTTTACAGTGTAGACAAGAATTTCACTAATTCAACTTCAAAAAGTGTAAAAACTGATAAAGGTAAGTTCATCAGTCAGCTTCATATAAATCCAATATTTAATTGTTCATTAAACCGCCACTAGATGGCGCCCTTACACTTGATGCTACAGACAGAAAAAAGTTTTTATACACAATTTAGATGTTACACTGTAGTGCTTCCCTACAAAATAAGATACAATAATTTCACTGAGAACAGTGTAAAGGAACACTCTCTCTCTCTCTCTCTCTCTCTCTCTCTCTCTCTCTCTCTCTCAGAATAAATGTAGATTTGAACATTTATGATTCTCCAGACAGCCTCTTTTTCTTTCCTTCAGGTCTTCATGTGATTTGACTGTGCAGTTTCCAACCGATCACCATAGAAGTGACCACAGAGTAAATATTGGTCATCTAATTTAAATCATTTATAATCAACCTGTTGAACAAGTTAAAAATCTTTAAGCTACAAGTTTTAAGACCAGTTTCTATCCTTCCTGAGCTGCAAACTGCTGCCGCCACAAAAAGTCAAAACGTCTGCATGCCGCCAGAAAACACACCTGGCAAAGCAAAATAAATGACCATTGATTTAAAATCAGATATTTTTCTGTTCTTACCTTCATCAGTGGAGCGTTCTGCTGCTGATTATAGCAGCTGGTTTTCTCCGTTTTCAAACTGTCCAGTTGGTAAAATAACCTCCTTGTCCTTAGATGTTTAGGCTAAAAGTCGAGCTACTTCACTGTGTGAACAAAATGTTCAATTTATTCCAAAGACCAAAACAGAGCCAAAGTGTTTTAGCTGCTCTCATGTATTTAGTCTACTTCATTCATGACCTCTGACCTTTTTTAACGTTTTGGGTCCAAAATGGTGACTTTAGTTACAGAAATATAAAGTTGTCTCATCAGCGTACATGTTACACATCTTCTACTATCTCACAAGTTCAGTCGAATCTCCTCTGACAAATTCAACTAATTAGAATAATATGAAAAAATAATTTATTTCAGGAACTTTGTCACTAAGTGAAACACATTATATAGATTCATTTGACAGCCTTATTTTCTGTTAACTTTATTTATTTTCCATTTACAAGTAATGAAAACTTAACATATAAAATTAGAACATTAAAACATAAAAATCTTTAATATCTTCTTAAAGATTATTTTTAAGAAGTGTTTTTAATCCAACATGCCTCACCTATTTATAATAAAATTTTCTGAAAATGGCGATATATATATGGCAAACAGTAAACCGTAATAATCTGTGCTACTGGGATCATAAGTGGCCAGAGAACAGAGCCTTGAGGAACCTCACATCTGATTTTTGTTTAGCTCAGTTTGATACAAACAGTTTCCCAATCGATCAATGTGTTGTGATCAGTTGTATCAAAGGCTGGATCAGCTTCCAGTAACACCAAACGAGTCAGCATTAAAACGTTTCTAAAAGATTTTGGGGCATTATTTGGCGAAAAAGAATGAGGCTGAATTAAATATAATGACAGAGTTTGGCTTTTGAGCATTAACTACAGGGTTTTGTCAACAGACGGTGTTAAAATGTTGGTCATGACTAAGTTGAACTTTCCCTCCACACAGACAAAATGATAGGAATGTCATCGATAATCTGGAATAACAGAAGGGCAGATTAGTCCTGCATTGTTTCCTGCTTGGCTCCGGAGGAAACCGAGCAGCACCTTTCAGGCCACAGACGCCCCTTTCCCTCTTTCACCACCGCAGTATTTACACAATCCTAACAACACTGTCACACAGCCTGAGGACCTGACAGAAGTTATCATTACACAAAGCGCTCTGTTCCATAATTTATAGAGATCCCTGTCCCAGTCATGTGCAGCTCTCCCGAAATAAATTCAAGTAAACACTTACGCGACAAAGAGGCACTCACAGTGGCCTGGTATGCATAAACAGTATGAACAGTGTGACAGTGTAATACACTCCTGATCCCCCAAACCCAACACACACACACACACACACACACACACACACACACACACAGACACACAGACAGACAGACAGACAGACAGACAGACAGACAGACGAAGGTCAACGGGCCTCAGAGGTTAGAAATGACCCTAAAACTGAACCTCATCGATGCACCTGGGTGAATAAACCAGACAAATCCATCTTCAGTCATACCAAAGCAAATCTAAAACGTGTTATTCTGCAGATTTCTTCATCAGGAGAAACTTTTTTTTTTAGTTTTATTTTCCTTCTGGAACGTCTTTTTGTTTGACATCAGACTCCTGGAGATGGTGATACATTAATAAGAAGGATGAGAAAACAGCCAAATACATCAACATGAAGGCAGTTTGATCTGATGACAGGCAGTCAGGTCGAAAAGAAAGTACACCCCGGTCAGAGCCAGGATGATACCAAGCTCTACAAACTGACCTGGGGAATACATGAGGTTCCACTGTGTCGGGATTTTAATACATAGATATGTAGAGAGTTATAAAGAAAGAGAGACAGAAATAGACAGAGAGAGATAAAGAGAAAAAGACAGAATTAGAGAGAGGTAGAGGAAGACAAAGCCAGAGATAGAAAGAAACAGACACAGAAACATATATAGAGAAATTTACAGAAAGCACTTAGTTAAGTTAAGATGTGGACTTTGAATAGGCCATTAATTCATTTCTTTGTTTCAGATTAGCTGCTTTGTTTGGAGTAACTGAAGATGCAGTTTGGACTGAACTCCTGCAGTTGTACAGATGGACTCAGACTGCAGTTTGTAGTCAACTCCATGACCGAGTTGTCCACGTGGCTGTAAAACCAGCCCACAGCATGACTCCTCCGCCACTGTGCTTCCATTCCTCCCGAAGCTGTTCTTCATTCACATGGAGCTTTGTGAACCTGATCAGTTTTAACTCTTCCAGATGAGATCATTTCTAATTGTTCCGTCATTAGCTTGAATGTTTACCACATTAACAGTCTAGGATAGCGGTTCTCAACGTGGGCGGTACCGCCCCCCAGGGGGCGTTCAGAGGACGGCAGGGGAAGCTGGTGGAAATTTTTACAAAAGGTGGGATTCCTTTGGGGGGCGTATTTAAAATCCCACTGTTTACCTTTACAGTGTAAAGATAAACTTTACACTGTAAAGTTTATCTTTACACTCTGATTGGCTGCTGTTGGCCTACCGATTTTAAGTTGAATGTTCATTACATTTTTCGTAGAGACCTGTGAAAATTTCTATTCCCATTGCTTTTTTGTTCTTTGTGAAATTATTTTTGATGATAAATACAGAAACAAGCATAAAAATCAAAACATCTACAATAGTGCTAGTAATATTAATAATAAAATAATAGTCAGTGCAAAGTAGCCTACAAATTCTTTAGTGGGGGGCGGTGAGGGACCTGGATAAGGGCTGGGGGGGCGCTGGCCCCAAACAGGTTGAGAAACACTGGTCTATGAGGAGCTTCTGAGGAGTTTTATCATTTTTCTCAGCGTTTTGAAAATGACCTCATAACCCTTCCCAGATTGATGGGCAGCAACAGTTGCTCCTCCATTGGTGACGTCTTTCTGTCTTTGCATCAAACTGTCCAAACTTACTGGACTTCCAGATGATTTTTAGCAGCAGACTCGACCTTTCCCCTCTAAATACTGCAGAAGTAGGGAGGATGACGTTTGTTTTCCAGATTCTGCTCGATAATTATGGTGTTATGTTAAAATAATGTGAAAAATAATATCACTGCACCTTTATCTCGTTTGTCTGACTCCTTCCTCTTCCAATCACTGTAACCAAACTGTTTGGTTTCAAACAGCAGAAATAGTTGCTATTCGATTTCAAAGGGAATGTTTGGAAACCCGACCCGGCCCTCCAGCGAACATACCTTACACCCGCGTCTCCCTCACCCTCCTTCTAAATCACTCCACTGGAGCAGAGTAAACAAACTCCAGTTTGCTCTCTGATATTGAGAGGTTCAGACAAGCGGCAGTCCTCCGCTATGACAACACGGCCTCAGACAGACGATGTCATCCATCTTACCTCACTCTCCATCCATCACCGCGCCGGAGTCGACATGTCTGACAGTCCCACTCTCACTTTTCTCACTGGCACGGGTGTCCACATCTGTCACTTTTTCCCCCCAGATTTCTTTTATTACGCCAGACGGACTCCGCCTCCTTCGCACCGAAATGCGCCGACACCTGAAGGACAACCAGGCAGAGAGAGGACTTATTGATTGGTCACGGTGTCTGATGTCATCCAGGCGCAGGAGCCGTTTCCTGCCATCGTTGAACTACCTGGAAAACTGAACGAGAGTCAAACTTTCACGCTTGTATCACCTTCTGAGGAGCTCTAGTCACATTTGACACAAATCGTCCAGATTGTACCATGAAGCAAAGGTTTTCTGAAAGTGTTTCAGAAAACTGGAAGTAAACGCTTCCTTTAAAGGTTTATTTTTAAAAGTCTGAATAAGCTAATAAGTGACTTTTGGGATCTCAGCTTCAGTCAGTCCAGATTTCATAGATTTAGATGTTTTGTAGCAAACACACTAAACCAAGACAGTAAACTATCGTCTGTTCTGGCTGAATGCTTTGAAATGATGATCAACAGTGTGAGGAAATTAAAAAATAAAGTCTACAAACATTATTTGATGTAGAAGTTTGCAGGCCTTTTCTTGAAACACCTTATTCAGATTCAGCATTCAGTCTTTTCATTGGTTGGAGAGCATCAGCCATCTTTATTCAGGTGATTCAACAAAATGTCAAATTTAGTTCTGGGCTTTAAAAAGGCCAATAAAACTTCAGATTCCCTCTATTGTTTCAATACATTCTCAGTAAATTTACATTAAATTTTCCCTGGAAAAGAAGCTGCTAACAAATGACACCAAATCCTTCAAGCTTTGTAGGAATAATAAAAACACGTATCAAGAATATAAAACATTTTCTGTCTTGGACGAAATCAAATTGGCATTTATATGAAAGAAAACCCAGCAGGTTATCAGCATTTGCTTGTTCTAAATCCGATTTTTACCTGTAAATTCTCACATAAACAGGAAAAGAAAGAGTCAACAGTGTGAGGAGTTATTGAACAAAGCAGCTTCTGACATGAAAGCCATTTTCTCTCCCACCGAGGAGTTTCTTTTCACACCCACGGGGCAGGAATCAGGACGTTTCTGCCTCTGCTGTGAAGCTGTGGTAACAAAGTCAAACTGTATCTTCCAGACTTAGGGGGCCAGCGGGAAGTTTGGCCTTCTGATCCTCGTATAATCTGCCCTGGGGAAGACACAGCTCCTCTCCTTACCTCCATCAAAGGCGCCAAGCCTCGACTTTCAGCCTCACATCCTGATCTGATTGAGGTGGAGAGAAAATATTGACTAATTCACCAGACAAAGCAGAGTCAATATTTGGAGCCGTTTCCATGATGCTCGATGGGATAAAACCGGGAATGTGACCCAAACTGCTCTATTTGCATCTTAATAGCAGGAAGAAAGACAAAAGTCAACTTTATTTACATTATTCTAACGCTGAGCTTCCACAAAAGCTTGATTATTTTCTCCAGAGTCTGGAGAGCTTTACTCAACCCACGGAAAAGTCCCGTAAAGCCCGTGGCACCAGGAGGGGCGCTCGGATAAATCAGCAGCAGGCTGTGAACAAGGCCCGGAGCCGGAGGACCTGTGTGCAACAGGACAGCTCTATCGCTGAATTTCACAGGTCATTACTCTGGCTCCAGCCATCGCTGCCTCCAGTGGCTCTGGAGACGGGCAGCTTTTTCTCAGAGACAACAGCTTACTGGGCTTTGTGCCGGCTAAACAAGCGTGTCTGTCTCACAGCAGTAGATTAATGTCCAGATAGAGCTTTTCACTCCTCAGGGAGACCTGCAGAGGAGCCATCCATCAACCTTTGGAAACCATTACACAATAACAGAATAACAAAATCAGGGAGACGGGTTCACTGACAGAACCGCGTCCGCTGGGTTTACAGTGAGCGAGGCGGACAAAGGAGGACGGTTCTCAATTAGGTCCTCACAAGCAAACAGGAAGGTCGGATTTCCTGAAAAACCAAAGGAACTCTGGGAATCCGTCCATAAAACATAACTTTCGTTTTCCCAGCGAACGAACCTGAGTTCAGGGCAAAAAGCACTGTTTTATGTAGTCATTTAAATAAAATTAAATACAGATACTTAACTATAAAACGACTTATAAAATGTAAATATGAAAAGCATGTGTGAATTAAATGTATTTATCAAAGTAATGTGATGCAAAATGTTGTTTTATTAGCTGTAAGCAGGTTAACCAATCAGATGTTAGGCTCTAATAAATAATTTACAAAAAATACACTTAATGATCTAGTTTAGTATTTTTAACATTTAAAAAGTAATAAATACTGATTAAGAATAAGAAACACGTTTTTAGTTGGATGGTGGCACTTTCTGCCCTCCATACAAATGTTAAAAAACTTTTGTTGCTTTTGATAAAGAAAAGTGAAAAATAACTGCACAATTTTAATGACAGATTTAAAGTTAAATTTAACCTAAGTTGATTTGATTTAGTCCATTTATTTTGTAATATTGCAGTTGAAATGCACAGAAAAGCTAAAAACATTTTAAAAATTCCAAAAATTTGTCAGCTTAACAACTCAAAATGCACGTTTCCCAAAATATAAAAAACAAACCTCTCCAAATGAATAAAAATTAAGAGGAACCGCTTTTTTAACGAATCTATTCAAACCTTTAACTTTTAGATGCTTTTTAGATATTTTTTTAAATGAAACATAAAGCAGAAACATTTCTATTCAAGATGATCCTGGGTTTTGTTTTTTTTGGAGAATGATTGATGACTCCATGCTGCTCTGCACCGGCGGCGTCTCCGTTCTACAGGAGCTTCTTCTTCTTTTTCTTCTTCTTCTCTGATTGTCGTGTGTGTGCTAAACACACAAACCCTCAGACCTCCACATGAATGACAGTAAACAACACAAGAGCTCTGGTTGCCTCCCCCCACCATGCTACTCCCACCCTGAGGAGAGAGGGGTCACACAAACAGCATCTGACTGGCTCTTAATTTGTTTAAAGCGGCCCGTTCAAACAGGACACCCAGCAGGGCGAAAAGCTCGTTTCCAGGGCCGGAGCTGCGTTGTTCAGGAAGGAGAGCAGGCTGCTGCTCCAGAGGCGCCGGCTTGTAATTAACACACTGCAGATTATGTTTACAGGACCAACACGGCCTGAATGAGTTTTATGATGGCTGCCATTGTAGCTCTGAAGACACAGCCTCTCTGTTTGGGTCCTGGCCGAGAACAGCTGACAGGGAAAGTTTCAACCTGAGCAGGAATCCTCAGGATTCCCGCTGGTTCCTGATGTGTCTCCTGCGTTGAGCCGCGCTGCATAATTCATCCCTGTTCTCACATCCTGCAGCATTCCTCCACTTGCTCCCAGTCATGCTGCTGCTTTAACTTCACACACCAGATGATTTGATTTTACAACAGCTTCTTGTTCGACCTTTCCATCAGAAGCATCCGCTGCTGCTCATCAATCAGAAAATATTCCCAAACTGTTTTCACACCTGATATTCTGGTAAACTCAGTTCATTTCGGGACATTTTCCCTCCTCAGCTGTGGGGGCGCTGCACCAAAAACCACTGAAGGAAACAACACAAAAACCTCTGAAGAAGACACTGAGCGCAACTTCCTTTTTTATAAAATGGAAACAAAAGTGGAGTTTTAGTGTTTGTGGGATTTCTCTTCTATCAAGCCGTTACTTCTGCTAGCATGTTTGTTTCGGTTGCATTTACCCAGAATACCTTGTGCTGTAGTCCACTTCCTGCTTTTGGAGCGGTCTCTGGTCTGCTCGGTGTTCACATACGCCTTCAAACCGAACCAAAATTCAAGAAATAAAACTACATAATAATGCTCAAAAAAGTTGAGTGAAATAAGACAAAACTAACTTACAAGTAAATTATCAGCAAGATATGGGAGCATATTTTGAGTTAGGTGAAATAATCTGCCAATAGGAGAAATACCTTTTCATCAATATTAAGGAATTATTTACTTGAAACAATCTCCAATCCTGATTTGATTTATTTTAGTTTTTAATTTTAGTTTTTAAAAACAAGAAAACAAAACATCAGTAGGACAGAGAAAACATGTACTTACAAAGCCAAGAACAAAATAATTTGTTTTCAACAACTTTTCTGTTTGAAAAGGAGCAAAAGGAAGTGAAAAACTTACTTAATGCAACCCTTTATCTAAATTAAATGAAATATGTTACTTACAGACTCAATTAAAAATGTGTAAGTAAAACCATGTTATAATATTCATATGCCTGCTAAAAATCCTGTAGAGAAAACTCATGCATCATATTACATACAATAAATCGGGCTGGACAGTTATTTGTAAGTTATTTTAGTCTTATTTCATACCAACATGTTTGCGTTAGAAACTAGACCAAAACTACTTGTTAAGATTTTGTGTTTGGTTTTCAGCTGCAGCGTTTAAACAGCAGTAAGATATGAATTCATTCCAGACTTGTATTTTATCTCAGGGTTAAAATTTCGAAACAAGCTGAACATGAACTGTGTGAACGTCTTCCAGAGGATCTGATCCCAGATCGGGAGGCAGGGAAGAGCCGGTCATGTGGAAAACAAAAGCCTGGCTCCTCCATCCATCTTCCCAAACCTGTGTGTCTAAAGCACTTCACAGTGAATTAGGCTGAAGTGGAAACCCACTCTCCAGACTTGCAGCCCTTCTTTCCAGGTGATAAATCTCCCGTTCTCCAGCGCCGCGCTGCTTCAGCTCTCCCCGAGAGTCTGACCCGAGACGCAGAAGCTTCAAACAGCGACACCAGACACACGGCGGCGCAAATTCAAGCCACATATTTAGTGAAAAGCAGCAACACGTTTCCCTGTAGTTTGGGTTAAACTCCTGTTAATCAAAGGCTGCATGTTCCATAGGTTGAATATACAGAAGAGAAGAAAAAGAGGAGTAATTCTCTCTAATTAACACGTTGCAGCTTGTTTGTAATTCATATGCAAACAGAAACATAAAACCAACAATTTGTGGTTTTAGGAGGAGCAGCCTACTCAAACTATTATGAAAAACAATAACTGAAAATATATTTGACATTAATCTTAATTCCTGATTGGGAGCTTTAATCCAAGCCGTCAGAACTTCAGGTTCTTGTTTTGAACGGCTGAGAAAAGCTGGAAATTCATCCCAGATATTAGCTTTAATTCTGCATCATGGTGTTTATGTGGCGTGTTTGTGCAGCACCTTGACAGAATGCAATTATGTGACAGAACCACAGCGCTCAGGCAGCAGCAGGCAGACGCCAGCCTGGTTCTGCCGCAGGGCTTTTCCTCCCGGTAACCTTCCACCCTGCGGAGCGCTGGATCTGGATCAGGCTCCTGCTTCTGGAACTTCATCTCTGATTCTTCTCTACTCAATGTTTCTCATTTAACTTCTGATTAGACCTCACTGGTTTCCTAATTGGCTGTGAGAGGCATCTGGAAAGTTACATTTCCTGGGCAGCATTCAGGCAAAGCTGCAGAGTGTAACTTTTATAAAATATGATTTTAAAATTGTCGTGTTGAGATAATCTGTCTCCTCTGCCTACAAAGGCTAAAAACAACCAATTGGAGTCAGGAGGAGGGTTCTAGCGCTGGCAATCAAGCTCATGTACTCTACTTTGTTCACCACAATGGAGTCGGCCATGAATGCTCATGCTAGTTAGCTTAGCCACTGATAACAGCTGATAAACTGTTTTCCTGGAGGAGTTGTTTATTAGCACTTTGAGAATTATAGAGTAGCCGATTAGAAAAACAATCATCAGTTGCAGGCATACATCAAATGTTCTTCTGGATAATTTCATATCTACTTGTCTTGTTTGTTTTACATCTAAATAAAAATGAAAGCTGAGAATGACTCACTATAAAAGGATTTCTGATTTTATGGGACTTTCATTTGTTAGGCATGTTTTATGGTTCTTGAGCGAACACAGAGGAATGTTAAGTCTATTTTTGTTATTCTTACTAGAAAAAGGAAGCAAATCTGGAATCAATTTGCAGATATCTTGTGATCAGTCTGGGAATCCCTCAGACCTCATGGAACCACGTCTTCAGCTTCTTACCGTCCCATCAAAGCCGAAGGAACAGAGTGGCTTAATAATCGCCCCGTTGGTTCAGTGGTGTGAGATGAAGAGCCAGGCCTGGCATGCAGCGAAGAGCAGATAAACCTGAACACACTGGAGGTGCCATGGGGCGGGAGGGATTTATTACAGAGGGACACGCTGGAAATGAGTGATTGATGGCTCACACGCCGCTTGTTGGGCACAGACTGGAGCAGGAAGCTGCCAGCGGAGCCGAGCCCAGGTAGAACAAAGGCCCGGTTCGGAGCGCCGGCCTGCCGCTGGAGCCCCGCAGCTTCATATTTACATACGACGCTCAGGAGGTAATTGCAGTGAATTCCTGTAGAAGGTGCAAACAGGGGGCTGTTTCTTTATCCCACACAACAAACACACCAACAGGAACACTGAAAAACTGCAAAGATCACCTGGTAGGTTTGGTTTAGCTCTAGTTCAAATACTTTAGCATGCTTGAAATAAGACAAAACTAACTCATAGCAGCTTGTTTTAAGTCAATCATTTCTCAATATTTTGTTATTGATTATTTCACTTCTAGCATGGGAAAAATGTTACGTTTTAAGTAAAATAATCTACCAATGGAACGAAAACTTTACAACATTAAGTTCCTAAACTTTGCTGGAAAGTTCCTTCTAAGTTAGTTCACTCCAAATAAGGCAAAACTAAGATATTTGCATTAGGAACTAAGCAAAAATACTTGGTAATATTTTGTGTTTTTGCAGTGTGAAGATGCAGAAGGTCACACTACCAAAACAAAATATTAGTTCCTATCGCAAATATCTCATTACCGTTGAAATAAGACAAAACTAAAATATGTTCTTATAGTCAATCATTTCTTAATACTGACTTAAAATAAGTAAAAAGTAAATAAAATCAATTAATTGCATAAACAAACTGACCTTTCTATTTATCTATTTTATCCTGTAGTTATTTTCTGTGTGTCTCCTTTAATAAATAACTTTTTTAAATTGAATTGACTATTGGTTTGAAAAAAAGTGCAGATCATTTCACTTATAAAGTGGTAAAATGTCGTGTTTTAGGTGAAGAAATTTGCCAGTGTAACTTTTTCATCCATATTAAGAAATTATTGACTTAAAACATGATCGCAGATCACACTGAGAAGTTTTGACTTTCAGTGTAGAAACTAGAGAAAAATAAAAGTTAAGCTTCAGTGTTTTTGCCGTGTAAAACTTCTCAATCCAAACAATAAAAATATTAACTAGTGCTTGTTTACTGAGATTAGGAAGAGAGGTTCCCATGACACCAAGAAACAGAAGAAATAATTAGCATTAAAATCAGTTTCTGTGAAACTCTTGTACATCCTGGAGCCGCCCGTATCTACCCAGTCGTTCACAGTAGTTGATGGGCAAAAGCCAAAATGTGTCAGGGTTGCTACGGTTCGTGAATTTAAGTAAACGAGCTACGCCCTCGCTGCTCTCCACTTGGCAGGGCCACCCCATGCACATCAAAGTAAGGTCTGACCTTGCATACCAGATGAGGTTTCGATTAATGAGGTCTGAACATCAAACACTGAGATTCCTCCCCCTACAAATCAAAGAAATTTACAGCCTGAAAAGAAAGAAATACCTGAAATAAGAAAGGAAAAGGACTCCATGTCAGCGCCTCCGTTTGAACATCAGCAGCAGGGAGAGGATTCAAAAAGCCTCTGATTATCTGATGAGTGGGAAGCCGCAACTTTCACCAAGCAAATAAAACTTCTTACAGGATGTTTAAGTTTCAACCAAACAGCTAAACCAGGAAAACAACAAACACGACGCCTTCACCTCAACAGCAAACGGAACGACTCTTAGCGAATGGCAAAAGTCTGAAAAAGCAACAAAATCAAGTCATTGGTGCAGAGATGGTAGAGCTGACGGTGATAAGTTGTTGCCTACATTATAAAACAAACAGTTTCATAAAGAAGGGAAGAAGTAAAACGGTGTTCAGTGGATGACTACAGATATTTGGACCTTAAAGTTATGAGATGCTGCAACTAAAAAGTCCCCGAAATCAAAATAAATCATCAAACATGATTAGTTGGTGAAACAAAGTAACAAAAGCATTTTTTATTGATATTAGAGGCCTGAGTGAATTCTAAAATTAACTCAAGAACAATTCCTGAAACTAATTGGCACAAACCTTAAAGGGGAAATATAATACAACATTCACATTTTGTGCATCATTGTGCTTCCATTTGGAAATGTTTCTAAAAAAACAACCCATGATTAAAAAACACTTGGCTCTTCTTGGTGATAAATTGATATTTTGGCATCTGTAAAATTGTTACCTAGCAACCACTGCTGAGCTCCAGCACATTTTGTCAGCAGGTTTTCCCGTTGTATTCGCTGTACAATGGCTGCTGCAAAAGACAAGTGTTGACTTACTATGTAGAACCACTTGCTGGTTGTGCAGGAGGCTCCACAAATGCTTTTCAAAGATGTACAGTTGTGTAATTGTGCATCCATTTTCAGGTGAAAGTGTAAATGTTGAGTTGGGGGTGTGGCCAGCAGCAGCTTATTTGGATTTAAAGTGACAGAGGCCCTAAAACTATTTAATTCTCTACATTCAGTGGCATTAATTTCTCAGTTTTACTCATGTTCACTTTGATCCAATATCTTTTAATCTTTGATCACTGATCCACTCACATTTTACTGAACAGAAATCTGCTAAATGTTTGCACTCCTAATGGTCTTTTAATGCAACTTTTAGTGCAATTTTGCATTAAAAGTGTCATTATTTACAAATGACACCACATTAGTCATAAACACGGTGGTGTAGGAGTCATCATATGGGCTTGATTTGCAGCTGCTGAGAAAGAAACAGCAAATCTGAGCAGAAATGATCATGTTAGAAGAGAAAGAAACATTAAAGGTTTTCTGGAAGAAGCAGCTTGTATGAAAACCTGAGGAGCAAAGTAAAGATTCACCGCTCAGAAAAATGGGTCAAACTTTCCTTCAGAGGGCAAAGCAGACAGAAAGTTTAAAATGAGGGACAGGTTCATATGGGAGGCGTGTTAACAGCAGAGACAGCTGCTCGCCGTCCCCCTGAGACACAACACCTGTCTCCATTCAGATGGACATCTGGACGTCCTTAGATTTGATCCTACTGACAGACAGACAGTCATTAGAGGAGTCCGGTTCTAGTGAAGAGGAGCTTTTAGTAACAGATCAGTTTGTGGAATCTGCTGGTTACTGTAAAATGAAACTAGAATTCTAATTTCCATGAAAAAAAGATATGTGGGGTTTAATGCATCAGATTAAATGCAAAAAGCAACAACAACAAATAAACTTTTTGTTTAAAATCAGGTTTCAGAAATCAGAAAATAAGCTTTTTATCTTCTTTATGTCTGCAGTCTTGCATAATTGTGAAGTGGAAGAAAAAGAAAAATTGGCTGCACGTCTTTTGGAGTTTGTCTCCACCTTCAGACTGAAACGTTTATCCTCCTCTGGAAAACAGCTGAAACTCAGTCAGATCCAATGGAGTGGAATAATCTACCAGTGGAACTAAAAATTAAGAAATGATTGGCTTAACGCCATCTCCTGCATCATGCTGAAAAGTTACTTTAAAGTTAGTTTTGTCTTATTTTGAAGGCAAGTCAAAGTTTATTTATATAGTAGGTGAAAAAAAATGCTTCACAGCAGCCATGACATTTGTTTTAAACTGAATTTAAATCAGAAAATAAAATAAAGTTTGGTAAAAAATAATGAAACTGGCAGAAAATACTAAAAACTAATACCAAAAAAAGTGTAAGATATGCACAGACTTTTCTTTGGAGCTTCTTTTCTTTAAGTCTTATTATAAATTTAATAATCTGCCAATGGAACTACTACTTTTAAAATCTGTATTAGGGAATTAAGTTGCTTATAAATTCATTTAGTCTTTTTTCAAGTGCACCAGAAACTAGACAAAAATACTTTTTGTCTAGTTTTGTCAGTGTAGATCAGCCACTGCTTCCCATTAATGCAAATTATTAAACTGTTGTGTTCCGGTATTAGAACTACATCAGTAATATAATGTAAAAAAAATAATTAGAATGAGTATTAGAGCTGCTGTTTTAACGTGAGAGCTGGTTTTCTTCTGGACAGTCCAGTCGCTCAGGTGGATCCAGGTCAAACTCTGCAGAGCAGAAAGTCGTCTTTGAACTTCTCACTCAGCTCAGCCGCGTTATATTTAGAGTTTAAGGGATATATCTGATATGAGAAACGTCTCATAATGGCACCGTTTCTGTTTGCCAGCCAATACCGTCTCTGAGCTTCCAGCTTTATCAAGATCAAAGAGAACGTCTTCTCTTTCATCACCGCAGAAAAGCACAAAACTCCACATCATTTTATTACAGAGGCGCAGTCAGAAAGGAGGAGTGAGTTTGTGTTTGAAGCTTTCAAACCTGATCGTTACGGGACATCCTTTCATGTCCCGTTTAGGAGGATTATTTGCAATTTGTCATTTCTCCTGAATAAACATCACTTTTCTGCCTGGCTTTGCAAACTGAGGAAAAACAGCAAAGGAAAGCAAACCTCCGACTCATTAATGAGCAGGTCAGACTTATTTAAACCACTTTTATCATCCGTATAACTCCTGTTTTAATCATTGGCTAGACTAGCAGGGAGAGGTTTGCTTTGATCAGGAAAGTATCTGAATTTAATCAAGAATCAGGGTCTGGCTTCAGAATATCTGCAAAGAGCAAACGACTGATTAGGGAGGTGGGAGGAAAATATCAGCGGGAAAAGCTCAAACACCGAGGCCTCGTTAAGGTAATGGATGGCTGCTGATTAAGAGCTGAAGACTGTTGGATTTGTGAGACTTCAGGACATTTAGAGATGAAATATGATGTACGGAGTCAAGAGGCATCCAGAACTCCATGGACTAATATTCCCTTAATATTTTATCATCCTACAGATGATCCATGTCGACTCTTCAAGACGCATCTCGATCTGAATATCAAAACTTATTTCATGTATTCTCCATGTTCATATAAGGAGCTTCAGTTATAAAAATGCTCTACATAAACATGATTTAAAAGAAATCTGATGCCTTTAAATTGGGTCTCTGTCTCTTTAAGAAGCTCTGACTCTTTCAGAGACTCATCACAACAATGCTCCTCGTTACGCCGTTTATAACTGTTCTTAGGAGCGTTGGACTGAGAAGTAGTTTGCATTATAAGCTCAGCAGACTTCCAGTTCCAGCAGGTGTTTCCTAATTGCTGCTGCCGCTAGTCTGGAGGAGCTGAGTGGTGCAGGGATGTTCACTGTAGGGGAGTTTGTGAAAATAGGAAGCATTTCTTTTTTTTTTCAAGCATTTATTTCAATTAACTCTGGTTTACAACTTAAAAAAGTTAATAATAAAAACATGGGGAATACTGCTGCAATCATGGCAGCAATTCAGCTGGCCCCCAAGTAAAGTAAATTTAGTGGAAGGAAAAGAGGTTGTGGAAGAAAAAAACTTGGTTTTCATCAAGTCCGAACTCAGAGCAGCCAGGATGTTTTAGAGCACTCCATGCTGCTGACAGGACTTGGTCCAGGAATCACTGCCAAAACTACCAATACCTGCGGTAATCACCATGGCAACAGCATAAACTGTGGTCAAGAGAAGCAACAGTTGACATCTAACAAAGCAACCTGAACACCTGAGCAGAAGCGCAGGCTGCTCTGCTCCATGCTGCGCTGAAGCAGCAATTCATGCAAAAGGAGCCCAGACCAAAAACTGGGAGCAGAAACTGAATAAATACAGTTTTTATAAACTGTTAGTTAAATTACTGAAACAAATAAAGTTTTGTATTGAAATGAAAGTGATGGATGAATAACCAGATTGTAGCAGAAACAACTTTGACCTCCTTTTACTTATTAATCATGTTTATTTCATCTGCCTGTAACCTTTGTAACTGACGGAGCCGTTTTGCTCTCAGTCCAGCTCAGTGAAATTTGTTTAGAGCTGCAGATGCAACATATTCTGAAAAAGAAAAAAAAAAACACTGCTTGTAACAGAAAATGTTTTCGTCCACTTATTATTTCTGCTTCAAGCTTTTAAAACAAAGAAAGACAAGTTTTTTCAATAAAGTGGGTAGATACATTTTCTTCTGTGGGATGTTGATATTTTTCAAAAATGCTATAAAAAATCTACTAAAGTTTATATATTTATAATGAATTTATAAGTTGAGAGCGCTTGAAATTGAAGTAGAAATTTTTGTGCACTGCAAAAACAAAATATTACCAAGTATTTTTATTTTAGTTTCTAGTTCAAATATCTTAGTACATTTGAAACAAGACAAAACTAACTTACAACTAGCATTTCTGCAAGACGTAGAGCTTGTTTTAAATCAATAATTTCTTTAAATTTACGAAAAATTTTGATTTTTCCGCTTACGAGAAAAGACGAATGCCTCATCATAGATGAAATAATCTGTCAGAGGATCTAATACTTTTTAAAATCAATATTAAGAAGTTATTGGTCTAAATCAATCTTTTATTTCTTGTTGAAAAGTTACTTTTAAGTTAATTTTGTCTAATTTCAAGTGTACAGAGATATTTTCACAAGAAAATTACTTTGTAAGATTTTGGGGTTTTTTGTAAAGTGCAATTATTTCATAAAGAAAATCTGAAAAGCTGCTGGAAGTTGCGTTTAACATTCCATCTTTCTCTGTTTATATTAGTAAGCTCTTTATTATTCAGCCAAAGTCAGTAAGAGCCGCCTGTGGCTCCGGAGCCGCAGGTTGAAGAGCCTTGTTTTAAGCCAAAAGGTAATTGTGCTCTCAATGTAAATTTATAAAAATAAACAGAAACATCAGAGTTCATCTGCTGTTAGTTTCTACATTTTGTTTGTTTGGGCTTCACTGTACCGACCTTCAGCTTTACGTTACAATCCGGTGACAAGTTCAGGGATCTGTCAGCTGTGCGCGTACGTGCAGAGCCGCCTCTGAGGTTAAGGAGCATCATTACGGACTAAACACAACTAAAACAAAACACAGGCTCCCTGGTGCCCCACAGTCTGCCCGACTAAAACCCTGGAAGGACGGCAGGGAGGGGCCTGGCTCAGAGACGGAGACCCGGCTGCACACCGCTAAGGAGACAATGCGGAGCTTTATTTACACTCACACGGCAGGACTTTTTGTTTGTGTGCAGAGATCTAAAGCCGTGGTTTTAAATGTGAGACAGTAAGATGTTTGTTGTTCTTTAAGCGATGAGAAAACCCAGTCAGCTCTGACCCAAACCCAGCAGCAGGACTGAAGCTGGGGAAGGATTTCAGTTTTCACTCAGAAACGGTTTCAGCAGAAGAAATTGATTCAAGAACCGAATCTGACAGAAAGTCACCTGACGACAGGCGATGGACAACAGATCTCCAGAGTACACCTGGAGAACGTTTCCATGGCAACGGGAGGCAGGATGCTGACACAATGCACTGTAAAAACACAATTTTACCAATTATTTTTGTCTGGTGTAAAGTGTAAATATCAAAACTGACTTACAGGTTATGTTTCAGCAAGAGAGAGCAGCTTGTTTTAAGTCAATAATTCTTTAATATTGATGAAAAAGTTCTAGTTCCACTGCAAGATTATTTCACTTATAACAAGATATTTTTCCCACAAGTGAATTAATCTTCCAGTGGAACTAGAACTTTTTCATCAATATTAAGGAAGTATTGACTTGAAACAAGATCCTATATCTTAATGAAAGTTATTCCAAGTTTGTTTTTTCTTATTTCAGGTGTAAAAGGTATTTGCAGATGTTGTGGTTTTGCAGTGTGAATGCTGACATTAAATCAAAACGTTGCACTTATCCAGCTGGGTTTTCATTTATTTCAGTTTATAGTTTTATAGTTTAAATGCCACATTGATGGGAAACATTTGGAAATAATTCATCATGGTTATGTAATCTGGCTGCATTGATGTTAAATATAATCTGAAACCTAAATGAAATGTAAGAAATGAAGGTTCATGATCCATTTTATTTAAAATTTTGCTTGTATGTGTGTGTTTTTATTTTATTTTTGGTCATTTTGTTAAAATATCTTGCAGCTCCAGTGTTAAGTGATTTTAAACTAATTTAAATGTGTTGATCTTTGAGAGGATGATGTCCCATTTTTATGCCATTATCATCATCATATTACTTGAAAATGATCTCAAAATAATAATAATATCGTTTATTACCATCATTTCTAGGACAATTGATCATCCAAGTGATGCTGCAGGATCATTTTTTAGAGTCTCTTCCTGTTTGAGGAGGAAGCAGCTTTGCTCCTGCTGGGCTGTTCATGGGAGGAGGGTTTGTGATGAAACACATGGAGATTTCAGCGCAGCTGTTGCCAGGTAATCAGCCTGTAAGGTGCCTGATGCAGGCAGTAACTGACCTCATTGTTGATGATTTGATAAAACGGTTTAATGAGAAGCAAAGCAGAAAAAACTTATTTACACCAGAAATACGCAAAGCTGAAAGTGAGTGCGTAAAGTTGGCGCTATCCTTATGCGCACAGAGCTCGGTGATTCCAATCAGTCTGCATGGAGAAAATGAAGGAAAAGTCATTTCATAATCATGTCTGTGTCGTTTTATTGTAAGAATATAAAGAATAAATAGTACATTTCCCAAATTTACAGGATAAAACATGACTGTATCAATAATCAATAGTTCAACTCTGAGGTTGATCCGCTTCGTCCAACACAAAGTCCGTGCGTGCCTCTGTGCGCCACTTCTCCATAAATACAAAATATATAAAAGCAATATTCTGCACAAATAAAGTAGACTCTGGTTACAAATAATACTGACTTTGTACAGGAAGTTGGCCACGCATGTACAGAAATACATTCTTACACTCTGTAGTGCAGGTGGGGGGAGAAAGAGGATAAAATGACCGAGCTTATAAGTTAGAGTTCCCAGCAGTCCTAGCTGGAGCAGGAACACTTGCAGTCCGTGATGACCGGGTACTGCACCGGGATCCAGGCGCATTTCAGCCCGCCCTTCCGCTGCACGCAGCGCCACCGCAGCACCGTCAGGTGGGTCGAGTTGGCGGGTCTGCAGACCATCCCCTCCGGAACGGAACACGACCTTTTGCTGACGCAGCCGCCGACCCGGACGTACCGAGGCCAGAACCTGCAGCCGAGGTCGGTCCAGGTGTGGACCACCGGGCAGAAGGTGTAGGCCCACAGCCACTGCTGCAGCCGCCGCTTCAGCTTCTTGCTCGGCTTGTGTTTCTTGCCGATCTGCACGTCGAAGTCCACCGCCCGGATCTCCTTCGGCAGAACTCCGCCCGCCTTTAGGATGTCGAAGTGATCCGACTCGTCGGAGCCGGAGTGTTTGTCCTCCACGGGGAGCGACACGGACAGCAGGCGGCCGTCAAAGTCTCCCAGGATGCTCCGGAGCTCGGTCTCGTTAAGGTCCCGCTCCTTGGGGTCAAAGGCCGGATCTGGGTCCTCCTTTAAATCCACCACCGGCAGACTGTCACTGGGGATCGGGCGGAGAAGGAAAAAGTGCTGACAGATCGCTCTGTCCATCAGGAGTCCAAGAGACAGCATCAGCAGACACACGGCAGCGCACTGCTGAGGCTGATCCATGGCGAGCCGCGGGATCAGCGCGCACACGGAGCGGAGAGGAGGCAACTTTACGCGCCGGCGGTCTCCAAAACTGCGTGTCCAGAATCCCTCAAAAATCACTTTTCCATCATGAAACTCCCTGTGAGCAGGAAAACATCAGTGGGAGCGGATTTGATCGATCAGCTGAGTTCCTGCGCTCCGCGCGTCGCGGCTCGGCATGATGCTCCGCTGGCGTCCGCTGCAGAAAAGCACCGAAGCGAAGCCGCCGCCTCCGTTTTATCCTCCGCACGCAGCGTGAGGTAATCCCTGCGCCCCGCTTTCAATGTGGGTTTGTTGTCTAGGAGGAGATCCCCAATACCTCCTCCTCCCATCGCGCCGGAACGCGAGAGGAGACGCCCCCTGTTGGTTAAATCAGACTTTCATTCTTTACGGCTGTAGGTCTGATGAGCCGATACTCCCGGGAGATTCTGGAGAAACCAAATGCTCAAAAAAACAAAACCAAAGGTCGAAACTTTCAAATTCTTTACAGTTCATCAAGCTGCATTCGCAAACTTTATGTAAATTGTTGAGATTTTAAGATTGATAAACTGATACAAGTTGTTTAGGGGACTCGCTCTGCAATAATAAATTTATTTGTATAAGCCGTTACAACAACCACTAGGTTAACCAAATAAAACAAGATAAAACACAAGAGGCAGTAGAAGTAAAAATATCATTAAAAATATGGAAGAAGTTTGCTAGGGCAAGGCCAAACTCTGAAACAAACAGAAACATCCCTGTGGTGAAACATGGTGGTGGCAGCATCATGCTGTGTCCAAGAAAAGTGGTAAATTCAGTTTGCAGATGTACAAAACTCCAAAATTCCTGCAGCTGGAATCACAGAGCTGAAAACAAATCCACACTTTTCAGATCTTTATCAGTTAAAAAAGTTAAAGTGTTTATTCGTTTTCCTTTAACCTCATAGTATCCACTAAGCTGTTTTGATAAAATCCCAACCAATTCCTATTGAACTAAACAGAGCAGAAGTGAGATAAAAATATTTTCACTTGGATTATTAAACCAGATTAGTGGAATGAGATAAACTGAAGTTAAAGTCACTTAAGATTATGTTTGGTTTACGATTAATCATTTAAGGAAAAACAAAAACATTACATCATCATCCTCATAGCACTTCCTGTCTTCTTCATCTTTCCGCCAGTGGTAACTTTCTGTTCTTGATCACATGACCACCTGATGCAAAAAAAGTGTTTCCATTGCAGTTTTGTAAAATACACCAATTGTAATTCAGCTGAATGCAAGGCATGCTGTTTTTTTTTTTTTAAAGAGTACAGTTACTCAAAAATCTCAGAAATTTCCAAATTTTTTCAAGAAAATAAGTTTCAAAAATCAAAAATTTGCAAGAATAAAACTCATATTTTGTGATTTATCTGAGGAATTTTCTATAGAAAAATTGAAATTTGATTTTCAAAAGTCAAACATTTTCAACTTTTGAAAATGTTATTTTCTTTTCTAGCATATTCCATGTTTGAAATTCAGACATTAAAATTTTTTCTATAACATTTTTGAGACTAATTCTTTCAATATTTGATTTTTGAAACAGAAAATTTCCAAGTTTTTTTTCTAGAAAATCTCAGATAAATTAAAAAATTTAGTATTTTCTAGCAATATTTCTAAGCATTTTGTTTTCTAGCAAAGTTTTCTAAAATAAAATAAAATAAATCAGAAATTTTCTAGAAAAAAATAAAACAAGGACATAGTTTTACGCAGCTAGTGCCACTTCAAGTCGTGAAGAGAGAAAAGCCGTTTCCAGGTGAAGTGGTTCTGCCAGCTCCGGTTTTCGCAGCGTATTTTCTGTTTGTGTCCAGCTCAAGTGGGACAACATTTCTGGCAGCAGGAGCCACTTTTCAATGAAGCTGCTCAAACAAGCAGCAGTAGCAGCGGAAAGTATCACAATTTGTGAACCTGTCCAAGCCGAGTCGCAGTCTGAGAATCATTCCTTGAAAAATAATTTAATGGAAGAACTTAGCCAGCTGCTACATCAGCCATAAACCATGCACTCTAGATAAATGCATCTCTGTTTCATTTTCAATGAGCTAATTCACACGAGCATCTGAGCACACGACTCATTTAGTTTACGGTCAGATGATGGTGAAAAGTCTGGAAAATGTCAGCCTTATATTTTTCATCTGAGCAGCTCGTATCATAAACCATCGGTCCTGAAAGCGGCTGACAGATAGGCTCAATCCGGAGCATTCACACCGGGACGCGGCGGGTAAACAGCCGACACAAACAGCCTCAGAGTCCAGCGCTAAGTCTCATTCTCAATTACACGTTTCACAGATTTTAAAAGTGCTGTGCAAAGATATTTCATCTTTTAATGTTTCAAATTAAACCCAATAAACGTTCCTTCAATTAAAAGTTTCGGAAAAAGTG
>NW_015112715.1:362828-441075 GCF_001443285.1 Poecilia latipinna | reverse complement strand
GGGCATGTATTTTCAACCATATTTCTCAAAAAGAGGCCTAGAGATGAAGAGGTTAACTCAGCCATATGGAGAGTTTAAAGGAAACACGGCTGGTCTTGGTCAAATATGTCCAGACTTTGACTAGGCCAACCATCTCAACCTCATCTTTTTTTGATCCATTCAAAGATGTGATACTTGAACTGTGTTAAAACTTAATTTGCCTCTCAATCCAAATATTTTGATTTTAGTGGGTTGTGGAAAAAATAAAGTTCAGACAATCCGGATCTGCCTTCCACACTCCTTCAATGGGAAAAAAGTTTTAAAAATGTCTAAAAAATGGACAAATTAAAACCTTCAAGACTTCATTTACAGACTTATGGAGTCCTGTCTTCGCCAATTTGGCTGGACATAATTATTGGCTGTCTTTTGTTGATATATAAATATATATATTTTTATTTACCAATAACACTGTGGAAAATCTGAAACAACATATTTTAAACAGTTTTTGAGTCCATTACTTGTTCTTTTCTTCTTACTACAATTTGCTGTATTGGGAGGACAAACATTTATAGAATAAACATTTAAAAAAAAAATAAAAAAATAAAGTAAAATGTGCCAAATTCGGAGTGTCTGTAAGAGTAAGAGCTTCTTAAAGAGACAGAGGCCCAATTTCAAAGTGTCAAATTTTGAAGTCGAATTTCTTTTTAGTTATGTTTGACAACATTTTTATAACAACTGGAGGTAACATGTTGATTGTGCTTTAAAATGCCACAATATTCCTGGAAATTAAATCCCGCCCCTTTAATGCACGTCGTCCAGCCCCAGACCACTGTCATGTTTTTCTGCAGGTATAATATTATAATTTTCTTTCTCTGAAATTTTGTTACTTTTCAGTCCAGCCTTCCCAAAAAGTACGTTTGTCTCATCCGTCCCCGGAGTATTTCTGCTCATGTCTTTGGCGTCGTCAGATTTTATTTGTAAACTGAACTTTATGTTTTTTTGGGTCAGCAGTTGTTCTGGTCTTATCGGAGGAAGTGAAGCCTGTATGCCGGATTCACACTTTATATTTTAAAATGTTCAATTTTCAAAACCTGACAGACTGCAAATATGACGATAGAAAAAATCTGGGGTATAATAGGTTTTTTGAGCTACATGGCAGAAGAAACACGCTACACACAAAAACTGATTTCACCCACCAACACTCAGAAAATCTCACCGTGAACAAACATGGCCGACAGGAAGAGAGTGGACAGTTTGTGGACAAGTTAGAGAAACCAATTAACCTGACAGTCGTGCTTTTGGACTGTGGGAGGAAGCTGGAGTACCTGGAGAGAACCCACCATGCACAGGGAGAACCTGCAGAAAGACCCCGGGCCGGGAATCGAACCCAGAACCTTCTTGCTGCAAGGAAACAGTACTACCTACTGCACCACTGTGCAGCCCTACAGAGACACATTTCTACTCATATATTAACAGTTTGTTAATGGGTTTTATTAATAAACTCGTCTTTTGATATGACCTGTCAGTTCTGGCATCGTTTACTGAAGGAGATCATTTAAAATACGTCTATATATATTTCTGTATTTATTCAAGTTCTTGTTTGTAACTAAAATTTGCTTGAGGATCTAAAAATTTTAAGAGGAAGAAATAAAAGCAAAAATCGTTAAGAGAACAAAGTATATATTCCAACACTTGATTGAGATCCAAAGTAAAGCTAAGTGACGTTTCACACGGCGGAGCGCTTCATTTGTGACGCGTCTGCCTGGGAGAACTCCCAACATGGTTCTCGTTAGGAGCCATCGGGAGCGCCAGGCTCATTTAACGCCGAGTTGTTTTGGTTTCTTTTAATCCCTTCCTACTGTTTAACCACAGGAACACTCAGATAGAGGATCATTCCTCCTTAAAGCGCCAGCCCACTTGAGACAGACGCCTGCTTAATTGAGGGCTTTTTTCCACTCTTAAGTTAAGCAAACATGGTTCTTTGGGCTAATAAATTGCCCGATGTAATGAGCTCTTTGTTAAATGCAGGTCTGGTTCCTGAAGAGTTTAGGATTCAGAATTAATCTCCATGTTTGAGGCTGGCGCAGGTCACGGTGACCCCCACTGCTGGTTTCTCATTTACTGAGAAAAAACAGACTTGGGTCTTGGCAGCCATCTTGACAAGAGAGAGCAGCCGGCCGCTCAGGTAGCTTTCAAACCTGCATGCTTAGCATCTGAGGAGGGATTTTCTGCAGAGAGCGGTCGGATCCGTCCCTTCTGCAGCTTTATCTCGCAGTCGTAGCGCGCCGTTTCACACCGCTCAGCCAAGCTGAATACACAGACACGAAGTGGGTGCCTCTCTGTTTACTCTGGCACTTGGGAGGTGTGCAAATTGCTAGTTTGTTTCACACTCTTTTCCATTCGTCTGCAATCCAAAAACACACAATCCCAATAATCACTCCTGCTGGGAGCTTAATTAAAATTAATGGCTGCTGCTGACTGCTGACCATGAGTCAGATGATGGATCGTTTTCTTGCATGTCACACTCCTCCTGTCCTATTTATCAACGCAAAGTACCAACATGTACAGCCAGAAGATGTTTACCTAAACTAAGGAAATATGCAATTCATCTTTTTATTTATGCTGAGCGCTAGACAGAACCTGAATTCACATGAAAAACTGTTATATTAGGTAAAAATTTTCAATATCTTTCAAAAGTTTCTAGAATTAAGAAAATAGAAAAGTACTGACAGCTGCAGTTGCACATATATTTCTGCACAGATTGGATCAGACTTTTTAATCCCAGATATTCCAGAATAAATTCCTGGAGGGAACATCCTCGTCTTGGATCTCCTCTGAGGGATTAAATGTCCTCAGATTTTCAATCCTGTTTAGTTTGGAGGATCACTAGGACTGCATCAGACACCACTGCACCTCTTTCTAAAAACCCAGCTGCTGTTTCTCAGTGTGAGAAAATAAATCCATTTCTAAACTGTCTGATGTTGGCCTGAATCTGCTGGGATTTCAGCAGATTCAACAAAAAACCGGGGAGATGCATCTAAAAGCAGCAACAATCAAGTGCTAAAGAAACCAAATCGTCTATTTTTCTCAATAACTAACAAGGCTGCATCTAACGATTAGCTTAGTCATCAATTATTGTCCCATTCTGCAGACTTTTTATTAACCATTGAAACCTATTTTATATATGAAAGCAAACAAACATTTTTTTTCTAATAAGAAAAACATTTTATTGATCAAACTGCAAACACTTTCCCTTAATGTAGCGAAATTTGACCAGGTGAAGCTAAAACTGGCACTTTAATTTTGAGTAGAACATAAAAAAAGGTTTTTTATCGTAACTGAAAAAAAATTGTACAGTTTTGCCTTAATTAGACTTAATTTACTGTCATTGCACAAAGACACGGCAGTGAATTTAGCAACACAAAAATAAAATACTGACAAACTGCAAGTGTGACTATGAATATATAACGATTTATAAAGGTGCTACTTGTGCAGCTAAGAAGAGAAAAGTAATTATTGAATTGAATGTGTAGTTTTTTCACTAAATGGCTTTTTTTGGCATCTATGTACTCCAGCTAATCAATTAATAAATTATTTGATAGTTTCAACAATCAATTCATCATAATTAACCTAATTAATCACTTCAGCCCTAAAAACTAATACATGATCACAAAGAACAAGTTCTCAGAATTATATAGGGTTAAATACAATATCAACTCCAGTTTGCTAGTTTATAACTTCCTAAATGAGAAAACTTCTGGAGAAATGACCTTTGAACCGATTATTTGTTTCCATAACAAGCCAAAGCATGGTGGTGGAGGAGTCATGATGTGGGCTTGCTTTGTAGCTTCTCCACATAAAGTATTTGTTGAATGTGGGTCCATCAAACTGAAGTTTGGTCCAAACTGGTTCATCAACAGAGGAGACAGAGCTTTCAGTAAACTACGGAAAGCTGTCTGGTCACATAATCAGACACACGCTTCTTAAAATTTTTAAACATTTTGCTTTTACTTCTGTTTTAGTGTTTTAATGACACTGTAGTTGTTTTAGGTCTATTTTTTGTCCTTCCCACATTTTGAATGTTGATTGATTTAATGTATTGGTACTTAAAAGCTGTTGTATCAGCTGTTGAATTATGGGATGGCCCCTCCATCCACCAACACACACAACTTTTCTATTTTTGGCTCCGTCTGGGTTTAATGAGTTCATGAAATGTGACTGTGTGAAATATGTTGTAAAAGAAATCAAAGAATAAACGACCTGAATCCAGCAGACTGTACGCAGATTACAGCAGTTAAATTAAATAGTTTTACAAAGAGGCATGAAGACCCAGAAATCTGTGGCTCCTGTTTATGACCATGAAAGTCTGAGGCTAAAGCTGCTCCTGTACAAAGTGAGAAAGCATTAAAGTTTCTGGTTTTCTGCTCAAAGGGTCAGACAGGCGCTCCAAATACAAATCAATCTAATAAATTAAGCAAATTCCCCTCATTTCCTTCGCAGAACAACTTTTGAGGTGAAAAGGGCGCAAAAACACTGGTGGCAAACGGATAAATAAGGATTTCTAAAGTCAAATAATTAATTACCATTTATTTCTTTAATTTGAGTTCTCTAGACTTTGACCTTTTTCCAACTTATTCTTCAGTTTCTTTCAAAACATACAGGTAACAATTATTAGAATAAGCTGTGAGAAATGAGAAAAGTGTCTTGTTTTCAAAAATCTGTTATGAAAACACTAACCTGCAGCTTTAAACAAGCAGATTTAATGAGCAAATCCAGTGCAATTATTTGCAGAGTTGATAAACAACCCAAAACCTGATGCAAGTCAGTTTTCCTTCCATTCCTCCATAAAACTTTCACAGACAGAAAAGCGGGCATCCAAACATGGTCGTTAAAAAGCAAAATGCAGAACAAAGTGCTCAGTGATTAACCAGACGCCTGGGTTTATAAAGCCGGCTGACAGGAAAAAAAAGGGTACAAACTTAATCAGAATCATAAACTAAACAGAAAACAACAGAGTTCCTCAGCTCTGTGAGTCTCCAGTTGGAGGAGAGGCTTTGATTGTGTCAGCACTAAAACAGAAATGAAATCCTTACATATTTATACAACTTTTGTAAACTTTCCTCATTTGAAAAGCTGAGTTGATGTAAATAAAATCATGTTGGATAAAATGTTTCTGTACAACATGCAATGAAAACCAAACAAGTGGAAATGTGGGGCTATGAGAACATAGCCTTGGGGAACGCCAAGGTTAAAGGGCAACAAAGGCAGGCATTAAGCGCCTAATGGACCCGGTTCTGACATGCATTTTATATAAATGTATTTATTGTTATCAGGGCTGCTGGTGTGGAAACAGCGCTGTCTTTGTGTCACATTAGAAAAGTTCAATAGAAACAGCAAAAAATTCAAAATTATTTCCAGGAAAAAACTTTCAGGCTCACTGGTTTTTGGAATTTTTCTGAAACTTTATCTGGCTCTAAAGCTGCTAAATAACTTCTGATGTAGCGAACATTTAAACACTTAGGGGTTTTTCAGTGAATTGAAACAGGCCTCATTCGCATCTTTTTTACTTTTTATTTTTGCTAAATATTAAAAGTTTGCTCAAAATTTGCAATAATTGGACGGAAACGTCGTTATCGACTGTTCAGAAGACGGCCCAGCAGTGACTGGACTTCCTGCAGAAAAACCAGAACCACAGCAGCAGCTGCAAGTCATTATTCAGTCCATCCGCATAAAATGCATTTTGCATCCCAAATCAAACTCTGTTTAGACTGTTTTTCTCTCCTGTTCTGGGATGACTCCACCATAATTATTTCAGTGCCAACTGGCTACACTTAAAGACGACCAGCAGCGCCCTCTTCTGGATGGCAGCCAAACTACAACACTGAAAAAATCGGTCTAAGCTTTTGAGATTTTAACTATGACACTTGACAAAATGTAATGTTTGTTGTTGGTCTTCCCACCTGTTGACTACAAGACGTGTGTATGTTTTCATGTTTTCATAAACAGACGTTATTAGTTAGATAGGATAATCGTAAGTTGACTAAATGTTTGCATCCCTAATTTCAGTGGTCAAAGCAGCAAACTGTCATGCACATGCATACCTGCTGAATCTTCTGGATAAATATTTTCTCGCTTTCTTCAATCTAAAACTGTAAAATTTAGTTTGAAGCAAACAGCTTCGAATCTTCAGTTACATCTGCCCCAAAAGTGATGAGTGCTACAGCAGGGATGCATCTAAAAGTTGCAGGACTGAACTTGGGCGCTGCCAGTTTAGAGCAACAGGATAGGAAAGTCTAGTCAAAGTCCAAATCAGAACTGAAAATTGATGTTTACAGATGTTTTTCATCCAATCGGAGATGTAAAGCAGAATGCATCTGGTTATTACAAAAACCTTTTCCTTATTTATGCACCTTTGTGTTTGTCACATAAAATACCAATAAAATGCAATAAAATGTGCTGCTAAGCAACAAAATGATTAAACGTGTAAAGGGTATTAATACTGCACACTGTATGCACCGGAGTAGTGGTGAGTTGTGGCTTTCGGGCAACCGACCGTCTGGTCAGCAGGTTTACATTGGCACACACTGCTTGTTGGCTTAGAGGAGAATGAGGGCCAGCAGCTTTAGATGAGCCTTTACATTACTGGGATCTGAGCAAACAGTGCAGCTCCTGATGGATGGAGCAGCACTCCATCAACCTGCCCTGGGATTCAAATGAAGCCTGACGACCAGCAGGAGTTTAGCACGTTGATCTCCATGCAGAGATCTGGCTGCTTCTCTGCTGTGAACCGGAGGGAACAGGGCAGGAAGCGGCGGTGCGCTACGGCAGGCCGACTGTACACACGATCAGTTTCATCTGACTGAATGAAGTCATATTTTGAGAAAAAAGTCAAAATAATGTTAGAATAAATTCAGAGAATTACGAGAATAAAGTCATACAAGAATAAGGCTGAAATAATACAGGAATATTAGAAGCGTGAGAAGTCAAAATGAGAAAAAAACATTGAATTTTGGGAATAAACTCTTAAAATTTTGAGAGTAAAGTAGTAATATATGAAAAAGTTAAAATATTTCAGGAAGCCAAATAATAAAAGTCAAATTAATACAAGACTAAAGTCATAGTATTACAAGAATAAAGTAATATGACTTTACTTTTGTAATTTTATTGTTTCTTTTTATAACTCTCTCAGCGTGGCCCTGACACTCCGTTATTAACCAGTTTCAGGAATCTGTAAAGTCAGAGTGAAGCGGATTTTATGTGAAACTGGCCTGCCGTAGCGCTGGTGGCGGCGGCGGTTCACGGGGGAATGACGGGAGGTTGCCGCCGTGTCTCCAGCCTCTAAAAAACACAGACGGCTGTTTGTGCGGCGCAACCTCCGCCTCCCCACCAAACCCCACCTTGGTCTCCAACTCTCAGCTCCTAATTCACACTTCATAAATCAAGATGACCTGTCCCCATGTGAATTCATCCCTCTCTGCGCCGGATAATAGTGGCCCTATTGTTCCCCAACACAAGGATTCATTTCAGGGGGGACAGACCCTCGTCCAGTCTGACGGGGCTCTTTGATAGCTGCAGCGGCTCCTGCGTGTCCGGGGCCCCGGCCCCGCAGCGCCCCGCGTCAGCCCGCGTCTGCTTGGTAGATTTTCAGCGGCTCTGGCAGCTCCTGCAGCTCCAAAAATAAGAACGCTAATTGGCCCGTGTTTATTTCTGCATGGGAGACATAAGTGTTTTTAGCAGGTTGTTTGTGGCACGACGCTTTAACAGTCGCGGCTCTCTGGGAGGTAACTGCACGGAAAAAAGAGCCGACTTTCCCCATTTTTAATAAATAAGCTCTTTTATAAAACATTCTGGTACTACAGTATAGTTGTGTGTGAGGCTGGCATGGCAGAGTGTGACATCATGAGCGTTGACTCATGAGCAGATGAGTGATGCACACTGAGCTTTTTGCCTCGTATTTAGTGGCACATAAACAGCAGTAAAGCCTCACTCTGCTCCTGTCTGTCTCCCTGCAGCTAACGGGAGGGGGGCAGCAATGAAGCAAGTGTTTCTATGGGTTGAGGGGGCTCTGAGCTCTGCACACAGCAGACCTCTGTCACCTGTTGCCACCAGCGGGAGGCTCAGGCGACGGGCGGGGGGCCAAGCCTGGCGGCCAGCGGCAGGACCCTGGCTCCACCTATAGACAGCTCGGTGGGGTGATTTACTCCCCCCGTCCCGCACGCCTCCATGGTGGGATGGTTCGGGTACACGGTGTGTTACAGGAGCGGTGGCATGCAACCAAGTTTGCATGTCTAATAATGCACCAAACTGCTTTCCCCAGATCCTGCAGGAAGCTTTGATGCTAATAATCGAAGGGAAACCCTTCAGACTTAATCCCAATCTAAGGCAAAGACTTTCTCTCCTGGCCAAGCTGGGTTAGACTTTCAGAGAAATTCATGAGAACTCCTACTGTGTTTGTTACACACAAACCCACATTATGTTACTGGATAAAGTGGGATAATGAGGAGCAGTGCATTCACACTGCTTTAATCCAACTCCAGTCCGTTTGTCTACAAAGTCTGGTTCGTTTGGGGAGATCTGAATGTGCGATTGAACTCTGATCCACCTAAAAACCTCGGTCTCATTTCAGTTGAAGTGAACTCTGGTGCAGTTCAAATGCATATGTGAACACCAATCAGACCAGGAACAGCTCAGAAAGCAGCAAGCAGATGACAGCGCAGGGCGTTCTGGGTAAATACGAGTCTAGTACTAGCAGGAGAAATGGCAAAAATCTGCTAAAATCTGAAACTACTCCATTTTCGCAGAGGAGGAAGTTGCACTCATATAAAGAAGTTTTGAGTTCCCAGATTGTTGAGTCGTTTTGGTAGTTTGATTTGATTCTAGTTTCATTATTATTTTGTGTTTTTATTTTGGTTAGATCCGTTTCTGTTTTCCTTCAGGTCAGTTCTTGGTGTTTCTGTTGCCACTTTCTCTCTCCTCAGTCTGCCTCCTGCTCCCTCCACTCCCTTAGCTCATCAGCTCAGGTCTTTTGTTCAGCATTCAACCTCCCCAGTATTTAAGCCTCTCATTCTCAGTCACTCCTCACCAGATTCTCTCGTTTACTCCCTCTGATCCCCATTTTTGTTCTTCCTTTTATTATTAAAACTCCACCTCAGTGTCCGAAGCCTGCTGCTATTGGGTCCATCACATCACACCATCACAAAAACGTTTCCGTGTCGTTTCCTTCAATAAGCTCCAAGAACTACAGCAACCATGAGGCACAAAAACCTCTGAAGAAGAGATGAACACAACTTAATTCTTCACAAAATGTAAACAAAAATGGTGTGGTGTCAAATTTTAGTGGTTGTAGGATTTCTCTTTATTCGGGACTTTCATAAGCATTCGACTGATAATTAATATTTTATGTTATTGTGATATGAACAAACATTTCTATTCCAACAAATTCTGTTTTATGTTGAGCAACAGGCTAGTGGAGTTAACCACAGGAGAAATATATTAAAATACTTAAAAGGAGCATCTTGGCGACTCTGGAGGAGCTGCAGAAATCCATAGCTCAAGTGGAGGAATCTGTCCACAGAACAATTATTGGTGATGAAAAAACGACATCCACTGTTGAAAGAAAACCAAAATGAGTTTTGTAAGAAGTTTGTTAAAGACAAAGCTAACATGATCCCAGTTGCTGGCAAGATAAATGGAGCCAAATATACTTTTACTGCCTTTAATTTGGTCTAGATGTGCAAACTACCCAAAACAATAGCTGTAACTATAGCAAGTAAAGGTTTTAAAAGTATTAATGGCTGTTTATTGGTTGGCTGAGCAGGCAGCATCAGGCCACATGGGACGGACTAACCTATTACTACAAATATCAGTCACTCAGTTAGGCCCATTATTTGCTGGAAAGACTTGTTTTTTTTCTGGCTGGGCTCCTTTCTTCTAATTTGTTTTTGTGTTTATTATCATTAAACTCAGATGTAATTATAGAAACACTCTTGACTTTTATGTCCTTTGAGCCACTGGTAACTCAAAGACTGCAACAGGTATGAAGAGAAAGGCGGGTCCGGCTGAGTTTAGGCATTGTGGTGTAAAAAATATTTAAACCTCTAAGTGTTGGTTTGAAGGGGATCTATAATGCAAATTCACTTTTTGGATGTTTTCGTACTTTCATTTGGGTTTCTTCTGCTTCTAAAAACAATCCAAGTGCTTAAAAAACATCCAGATGATTTTTGGTTTCTGGAAAATGAGCCATTTCCAAAACCAACTGATTGTTGAGTCACACTGTGCTGTTACCTAGCAACCCCAAAACGTTACCTAGCAACCCCAAAACGTTACCTAGCAACTCAAGCTGAGCTCCAGCCTGTTTTTTTCTGCTGGTTTTCCCATTGTATGCGCTGTACATCCGTCTTGCATTCTTGCTGTTTGTGCAGGAGGCTCAACTTCTGCTGGTTGTATAGTTGTGCATCTGTTTGAAGCCATTTTCAAGTGGGAGTGTAAACGTTGAATGGGAGGCGTGGCCAGCAGCAGTGTTTTTGGATAGTGACAAAATGAACGCCAAAACTGCAAAACTGAGATTAAAATCTCATTGTCTAAGAATGGTTTTGTGCAAAAAATGAAGAGAGCATGTTTTGCACAGCCAACAGACCTAACGTGTTCAAGGAAGTTTAATAGGCCATCTTTAAGGGAATAAACTAATGTTTGGTGAAATTCAAACTGTCCTACAAACACATTTATATTCACCAGGTAAAAAAACGGCAAACATTGCATGTTCCAACTTTGGTTTACACACAACTGTCAGACCACAAAGTGTCAGCTTTTCTGACTGGTCAACAAACAGAAAAGCTGAATGGTTGGAAGCCGAGGAAGGAAAGGAGCCGCAGCGGCTCGGGCCGAAATGAAGACTGACAGCGAGAGGAATGAGACCTGCACCAGAAGAAGAGGGAGGGCAGGGCCAGTCCTCGTTGGTAGCTGCAGCAGCCCTCAGTCCTGCTGTGGAAAGGGTTAACACGAGACAGTAAAGTGAATCCAGATGTGCTGTTATTATTAATATCTGTGGCTGATGAATGGGAAGGTAAAATTACAGGCGCCAGCCAGGGAGGCCCCCGTGCGTTGCCCTGCCACCCAGGAGCTTCCCAGCTCCCTCCTCAGGCTCTCACAGCGGCGGCGCGGGATGAGGCGGCCAGCTGAGCGAGAGTCGGTGTGGCTTCAATGAGTCCAACAAGCAGGGGGGCAAAGAGCGGGCTGGCAGACAAGTCTTCACTTTCACCGACCGCCGGACTTCAGACTCAACCTCAGACCTTAAATTCAGCTCCGCTGCTGCTCTGCATCTCCTCAGTCATTTAATTCCAGCTTCTGACTAAAAGCAAACCACAGATCAGATCCTTCACCCATGAGCTCCATGACTGTGAGGCTACAACACTCTTAATACTCGCCACAAATGTTTTCTGCACCAAAACGAAGGAATTTCCCTTTACAAATGGGAGGTTTCTACACTCCACCATCAGTTTCAACCCTGCTGTAACAAAAACTGAATTATCATCTCAGGAGCTGTAGGGATTGTTGGTAAAATGTTTTTTTTAATAAAATCCTGTTCAAGAGCATCAACTTAGCACAGTTCTTCTGGTGGGTGCAGTCAGTAGAGAGGCTTTCTGGACTGTAAAGTCTCCCACATACTTGCGCGTACAGCACGATCCTGTGAGCCGCCCAAAGTTGTCCACAGGGCCACAAATGGCCCCGAGCCGCACTTGAGCAACGCAACGTAAACACTTTTATTTTAGGGGTTAAGATGCAGTTCATCAGCGTGGGGCACAGCGCTGCTCAACCCCTCATCACGTATCGCACTCAGCACAGCCGCAGACCTGGATCTGCATGCCGGCTCTGCAACTCACCCTGAGAAACTTTCCATCTGTATCTTCAGATTTCATTTTGAGTGACCCAGTTTTAAGCCATTTATCTTTTATTATGTTTAGTAAATTAATAAAAGATGTGACGTAATAAGCTAACTTTATCACGTCACGGTATGCAGTACCTTGCGGCTCACTAGGTGGCGCCCAGGGACCACAGTTTGGTCTAAACCTGGATGGATGAAGCCTCTTAAAGCTCCCTGACTGAAGCGATAAAGCGGAGCAGACAGAGACCAACAAGCCAAGTGAAGCTCACTCTGGCACATCTGCAGGCTGATGGGAAGGAGCTCATAATCACTTTAGTGCCTCTATAAGCTCCTCACACCCTGCAGGTCTCACCTCAGCCAGCCTCCTGTGGAGGTTCAATAAAGTCACACCGGTGTTTATGCCTCTTGCAGACATGGAGACAGACAGTTTTTAATTCAACTACTGTTCTCTCTTTTCACCTCTCGTCATAAAACACGACACCAAGCTGGCCCGGTTTGTGTGCTCCAATATTAAAGAGTTGTTCTGTTGTTTTTGCACCAAACCCTGGTGCTCAAAGAGGTGGCAGGAGGTTTTTCTGCACTTTCCCTATAAGCTGTTATTGCACAGTCCAAAACATACACTAACACAGAATTACTGTCAGTAAAGTTGAAGTCGTCTTAGAAACACAAGCATAAGCACTCACTGCACATTTTTAACAGTTCTGCCGTCATAAAATCAAAACAAATCCAAGTGGCTTAAATGCAGTTCTGGTTAAAACTAAAACTCAGCTGGATTTTTACAATGTTTCCCTGAAAAGGGACATTTTCTTGGCTGAAATTGGTCCAAGAATCAGAAAAACATGCATGTTTTTGTAATTTTTACAAAAGCTATAAAGTCCTGAACTTTACATAATGGCCCCTTTTTAAAGGTGAGCTATTATGATTCTTTGAATAGGTTAGGATAGGTCTATGGCCTACACAAAACATGCTCATTACATTTTTTTGCACAAAATCATTTTTAGATTTGTCTGATCATTTTGAGGGTCTCCGTTACTTTAAATCCAAATGAGCTGCTGCTGGCCACACCCCCAACTCATCGTTTACAGTCGCACGTGAAAATGGATGCAAACAGATGTGCATTTATACAATTGTACATCTTTGAAAAGCAGACATGGAGCCTCCTGCACAACCAACAAGATTGCAGCAAGTGGTTTCTGTATGGTAAGTCAACAACAAAACTCTTGTCTTTGCCAGCAGCCATTGTACAGCGAATACAAGCTGAACAAACATGCTGGAGTTCTGCTTGGGTTGCCAGGCAACAGGCGGAAGTCTGCTAGGGTTGCTAGGTAACAGCCGGGGTTGCTATGTGACGGGTAGTGCCTGCTGATTTATTAAATCACATTCCGGAGGCTTTTGAAACGGCTCATTTTTCACCAAAAAACATAAACTTAATGCCAAAACAACGGCCGGCTGGTTTTATTAAGCACTGGGACTGCTTTTAGAAGCAGTAGAAAACCAAAAGGGAAGTACAAAATGTGGAAAAATGTGAATTTTACAAATTATGCCCCCTTTAAAACTTTATTACTAGGGATTTAGGAAACGCAGCAGGAGCATATTATAATTTTCCAGTGAACAGGAATATTTGTCAAAAAGCAGAGTTGTAGTTTATATGTGAAATGTTTCTGAAATTCCTGACAACATCTCTACAGTGCTTAGATTTTGTGGTTCACCTTTAGTGATGCAGCAGATAAGAAAAGGAATACAGTTCCTAGAAACCGCAGGATGCAGCAGAGAGAGACCAGGAAAGAAGAAAGGAGCGTAAATCCAGTAGAGGAGAGTCTGGAGGCCGGCCGGCCGAACGGGGGGCTGATTGTTGGGAGGAGGAGAACGGGGGTGTGGAGGCGTCCTGCCCGCTCGGGTTGCTGCTGTTCCCATGCAGTCCTGTGGGAGCCGAGCCAGCCGCTGTGTCGCTGTCTGCCCCCCCCCCAGCCTCACCTTCAACATGACAGCTCAGAAGACGAACTCATGCTGGCTTTACTCGCCCTCCTTTGTGCATTTTCAGCAGTGGGATACCAGACAAATTATGCTTAATGACTAGTGGAGGTTGCCAGAGCAATAGCCGCTTTGTTGCCACTGCCAAGTGTGTAAATGTGCAACCTCACACAGCTGCCCTCAGAGCTGCAGAGCAGATGCACTTCCTGCTGCTGGAATAAACACGACCAGGTCTGTGGGGTTCGCTCTAAAGATGGGCCCAAACACATGGACTGGCTCCGGGACCAAAAACAGCGAAAATGAGCAGCTGCTGTTGAGTCCCCGCATCACCAGCCCTCCACCGCCGTGCTTCACTGCAAAAAACTAAATCTTACCAAATATTTCTGTATAGTTTCTTGTGCAAATATCTTAGAACATTTGAAATAAAACAAAACTAACTTACAAGTAACTTTTTCCTTAATAATAATGAAAATGTAGTGGAACTGGTGCTTATTCCATCAACATTAAGGAATTAACTTCAAACAAACTGTTGAAAAGTTACTTATAAGTTAGTTCTGTCTGATTTAAAATGTACTAAGATGTTTGGAACTATACAAAAAACTTTTGCAGTTCCTGTGTTTGCAGTGTTGACAGTTGGTTTGAGGCATTTGGGCTGAAATGTTGGATTTTGTTCTTATTTAACTAAAACATTGTTTATGAATCCTTCTGTCATGTCAGCCAAAATAAAATAATTACATCACATCCTCAGCATACTCAGTATTAGTCCTTAATAAAATAAAATAAAATAAAATAAAATAAAATAAAATAAAATAAAATAAAGCTGCTAATTGGGTGTAAAAAGGGAGGCTGTGGAACAGGAAGTCAGGTCTGTAGGTCTTGCTTGTAATAGTTCAGGTTGAAGGAATGACAGTTCAGAGTTTTATTGGTGCCCTCTAGTGGTCAGTTAAATATTAGTTGAAATAATCAAAGTATATGATGTCTTAAAGCTGCAGTGTGTAATTTTTATTAAAAAATATTGTTTTACATATTTGTTTAAACTGTCACTATGTCATGACAGTAGAGTATGAGAAAGAATCTGTGAAAACAACAGAAACAAGATGACAACTAGCGCTGTCAATCAAGCTTGTGTATGTGCTGCTCAGCCACCTTGCTCTCTGCTACGTTGCAGCTTCTTCCCAATAGCCTGCCATGAATGCTAATGATAGTTAGCATGTCCACAGATGATGGGAGATAAACAGTTTTTCTGTAAAAGTAAATTGTTTCTCCAGCGTGTACACGAGGTTGATTTACAGCGCTATGACCCGCCTCCTGGCTCTGATTGGTTGTTTTTCATCAGTAATAGTACATTTCTACAGACAGAAATAGTAGAAGGTGGAGTAGATCAAGCTTTTCACAGAATATCACAACATTAAAAAAAATTATATATAAAAGCTACACTCTGCAGCTTTAAACTGAAGTTTCACTCTCAGTTTGAAGAATTGCCAACCCCTTGGGCTGAACTTTCTGTCCAGTCCATCTAAGATGTTTTCCTGTGAATAATCTCGGTCTTATCATAATGTACCAGATTAATGTGTAGCTGCTTTTGGTCATTGCTGATGTCTTTCAGACTGGGTGTTGTATTAACTCAGACCTGGAGGCTTCAGAGCAGCAAAACGGAGCAATGACATGATCACCCGACGCCACAACATTCGGAAAGTGGCCAACTCCACCATGATGGATGCCAGAGCTTATCAGAACAGAGGCAGTGGCCTAACTGCTGCTTTTATTTGGTTGATGGCATTTTGATTAATTGGTCTCTAAATTGCCTTCTGGTGTCTATTTGTGTGTCTCTGATGGACTGGAGACCTGCAGTCCCCAATTAATCCATCGTCTGGCACATTCCACATTTCTGCCAGTATTTACAGCAGCATCTGCACAGAATTCACACCAATCAACACACCTGATTGATCCAGATTAGATGAGAAGATGTTTAGTCAACATGGGGTATTTAACTCTAAAACATAGCATGGCTTTCATTATTATGCTGATGATATTCAGGTTTACGTTGCAAATTAAATCAGTCATGAATTTTAGCTCCAGTAGTTTCTTAAAGATAATTTATCTATGGTTTTTAATCCAGGTGAAGCTGCAGCCTCAGAATGTTTTTATTTTTAAGTATTTTTGGTAAATTCTGTTGAATATCCCTGGATTTATCAGCTGAACATTTCCCACATTGCTAATTTAGTAAATACTTAATTTTAACTTTTTTGTTTTGTTTTTTTCCCATTATAAAAAGCCAGAAAGCCAGTTCAGAGACGTCGCTGTGGAGAGATTTATCCTCACTGGGGTTGAATTACAAAGCAAAGCTGGGAAACGTTAATTGATTCCTAATCGTTGTAACCGAGCTGAGTGGGTAGAGCAAATGTTACAAGCTTGGATTTCCACCGATTGGAAGACTGAAAAATGAGGAGCGGTGCAGAGAGGAGACTTTTTAAAAAACCTGGAGTCTCTCTGATTGCTCCCCAGGGAGACATTTCCACCCCAGTGTCCCACAAATGACATGTTTGCATGTAACATAATCTGCTTTCTTTAAGAGGGGATGCTCCAGTCGGAGTCGCATTCTTCCCAGCAGCCCTGCAGTCAGACCCTGAAAATGTGCCGCTTTCTTTTTCTGCTCCATTTTTCTTCTGAAACATTTGGGAGCTCATATCCTGGACTAATGGACATAATTCCCGGATTGTAAGGAAGTCTCTTAAACCCAATATCTGTCAGGTCTTCGTAGGGAAAGAGAAGCAAACTTTACAGCCCTGAGAAATCATTTGCTTTGCACACAGAAAATTAACAGGCAATTTGTAGCAATGAGATGTGTTGTAGTTTGGATTAGACATTCACATAAACGAAGAGTTTTCCACTGCTGCACGCTGAGAGACGTTTGTTTTCCAAAGAGTTTTTCTCACACTGAGACACAATATAAAGGCCTGCACACAGTGGAGCTTTCAGCACAGCTTCAGTTAGGCGGAGACGATGGAAACCTGTCTGGACATTCAGCAAAAATTAACTTAAAGGCAAGAAAAGCAATTAAATCTGAAAAGGTGAAAAAAAAATCTGAAGATTTTCCTGATGATCATCAGACCAGGAGAAGAGGAAACACAGAAACGTCTGCAGGGATTCGACCAAAGGATTCCCAAATGTTTCCACAGATTACGCTACAAATGTGTAAAGAAACATGAACTTTTACAATGTTTTTATTCTTCTCGTTTACCCATTATTGATCAGTTATTACATTTGTTAGAATACATGCTGCTTCACACTTTCTGGACAGCTTTTTCTTGATGCAAACTTTTCCATTTCATGCTTGTTTTGATATCAGTTTTAGAACCAAACTAATAAAAAAATGTGAAAGTAAAATTACAAGAATAAAGTTATATGGGGAAAAAAAGTTATAATATTCCGAAAAATCAAAACATGAGAATAAACTCATAATATTACGAAAATAAAAAGTTATGACTTTATCAACACAGCGTCATACAATCAGAAAGATGAGCATAGCAAACATCTCAAGCTACTTTAGCCAATATTTTATAACAAGGATTGAAAATCAGATTTTAATCTAAACTTATTTAAATTTAAATCTATTAGATTCCACTTTTTATTTTGCATCTTATATTCCTTTCAACTTTCTGATGCCTTCTTTAAAATAATCATTCAACATATCCTTACAGTTGGAAACGGCATAATGGAGGAGCGTTGTGATGCTGTTCAGAGGCAGAGGGTCGGACAGAGCAGGAGCTTCTTAAAGAGACAGAGACCCATTTCAAGGTGTCAGAGCAGGAGCTTCTTAAAGAGACAGAGACCCATTTCAAGGTGTCAAATTTATCTCGAAGTATACGTCTTTTTTTTTTTTTACTTAATTTTCATAACAACTGCAGGTTTTGATTTTGTTACAAAATGGCACTAAATGTGTGGAAAATAACACCGTCCCTTTAAATTAACATCTGTTTCTGACATTTAAAGGTGAAGTTGCTTTGTTTGTTTTTAAACTAAATCAGACTAAAGCATACAGAAACTGAAACAATTTCATTTTAATTACTCCTTTCCTAAAAGACATACTGGTAAAGGAAAGTTTTATTGGTCAGTTTGTCGTTTCTTTGCTAGTTTTTCAAAAGTCAAAGAGTCAAACTTCCTGTCACTCTTGGATCTTCACCACTATAGACCACTGGATTGTTTCGCTAAAGGTGCTTGAGTGTTTACATTTAAGACTTCAAATTCTTGATTTTAAATCGGATGGATCCAACTTTTGATCTTTTTATGAACAGGAGAGTGTCCAGGAACCGGCTACAGTAGCCGAGCTGAAGGCGGGGCACAAATGGACGAGTGCTGCAGGGAACGTTTCTTTAGTTCGTCACGGCAATTTGCAGCATTTCAGATCCGCAGCAGAGAAATCCGGATTGATAGATGAGCCGCCATGTTGTGACACGGCAATTTGGCACGGAGCGCAGCGCCGTCACCACGGTCCAGCGATCAAAGCAGCCACAGGGGTCAGAGGGAGAGTCTTCGCACCATCCAGGCTCGGCATGTTCCTCCATCCGATCCGATGCTGCGCCTGGAACATGGTCGCTCTGTGGTTCAAAGTTTGGTTTCTAATTTTCACACTGACCTCAGAAATTAGACAAAAACAGTCTTGTCTTTCTATGAACTCCATGTTGCAAAGGTGCAGCTTTACTACAAATCAAAACCATAATAGGATACCACTGAGCCAATCAGAGAAAAAAATACAAATTTTACAAATTTTTCACATCAAAATTAAATTTTTTAAATCAAAGTTTCAAAGTTTCTGCAAAACATTCACAACCTTCAGGTGATGGTTGATGTCCTCAAAGTTATCAGTCACATGTTTCAATGTTATGTATGTTTATTTCATGAGTGATCATATCAGTTTCAGGTTTTGTAAATGAAAATCTGAAATGAGCGGCATGCTTCTATATCAATGCAGAAGCACATTTTACTCAGGATTCTCTGATATTTTAGAACAACTCAGACTGGATGCCATGAACCCTGATGGAGAAGAGCACAACACAGCATGATGCTGCCGCCACCATGTTTCACCATGGGGATGATGTCTACACCCAATATTTTGCATTCAAACATTTTGCATATTTTCTAAACTGATATTCTGATTACACTTCAGTCCAATCACAGTACTCAATCAAACATCGTGTTGACCTGCTAGTATGCATTAATCTGTTTGTGGGATTAAAAAGCAGAATCTTTTACTTTAAATCATTCCTCACTGAGATTACTGGAAACAAAAGAAATAAAGGTACGTTTAAAAAAAAGAAAATAAAGTCTTCTTGTATCATGGTCAACTTTACTGGACGATAAATCGTCCCAGAAGTTATTGTGATAAATGATAATATTGTTATTTTCAGGAATTTTTAATGGTAATGGCAAAATAAAAATGCAAGAACAGATTCTCCAAGATCACTAAACTTTAAAATCTAATGAACATTTAACACTGGAACTGGAAGACTTTTTAAATATCCAAAATGAACAAACAATGGAAACATCCATCCATTTTCTTTACACCCTTGTCCCTCAGTGGGGTCGGGGGTGGTGCTGGTGCCTCTCCAGCTGGTGTTCTGGGTGGGGGGCGGGGTCACCCTGGACAGGTCGCCAGTCTGTCACAGGGCAACACAGAGACAGACAACCATGCACACACACTCACACCTAGGGGCAATTTGGAGAGGGCAATTAACCTGACTGGGGGGAGGCTGGGGTACCTGGAGGGAACCCATGCATGCACAGGGAGAGCATGCAGGCTCCATGCAGAGGGACCGGGGCCGGGAATTGAACCCAGAGCCTTCTTGCTGCAAGGCAACAGCTCTACCAATGGAAACAAATAAAATTAATTATCAAGTTTCTGTAAACAAAATTGTCCTTCAAAAAATGTCTAGCTGAGACCCAAACTCCAGACTGAAGACTTTTCCCTTTTTGGTAGAAAAACAATAAGTCATGCAAAAGGGAATCGTTGAACTCATTTTAACTTAATATGCGATTCATTGATTTGATTGTTGAAGGAGGCTGCTTGTGTCATTTAATTTTCTCTAATGGAAAGTCTTAAATGTGTGTATTTGAGAGGAAGAACTCTGTATTAAGTTGCCTTTTAGCTCATATCAACATCTGATGAATCATCTCACGTTTTCTCCATTTTCCTGCAGGCTTCGGCTCTGCAGCAGGTTGGTGGAGTCGGACTGTTTTCTGGTCAGTCAGTCGGTTTGGAAAAACTGGAGTGATTTCAGGGAAGAGTTGATGCAGCTTCCTGATAAATATGACATCTTCCTCCCTCCATCAGCTGCATCTGGTTTTACACTCAAACCCACCAGGCTGATCTCCAGTCCAGCTGCTCCCATCATGAACATTTATTGCTTCAAATCAGCTTCCCAGACACTGCACTCAAAAAATACCAAATCTTAGCAAGTACTGATGTCTAGTTTCTAGTGCCAATATGTTAGTACACTTGAAATAAGACAAAACCTAAAAGTAACTTTTTAAAATGATATAAGAGGTGAATAATTCCTTAATGTCGGTGAAAAAGTACAAGACATTTTTCTCATGCTATAAGTGAAATAGTCTGCCAGACAAACTTGAACTTTTTCAATCAATATTAATGAGATATTGACTTAAAATAAGCCCCTATATTTTGCTAAATAGTTACTTGTAAGTTTGTTGTATTTAAAGAGTACCAAGATATTTGCACTAGAAAGTGGACAAAAAATACTTTTTTTTCTTGTTTTTGCAGGGTGGAGCTCGGCATCTGACCCTGGGAATGACTCAGTTTCAATCATTTATTTCCTCTCCTTTCTTAAAGTTTCACTGACGCAGGAAGGGCAGACGGACATGCTGCAACAATTAATTAGGAGACATTCAGGAAAGCTGCTCTGATAATAGAAAATTAAATCAGACCACCCACCTGAAGGGGGCAGAGGACTTGAAATGATACTCAAATAAGAGTAGAAATACTTCAACATATCTTTATTCAAATAAAAGTAAAAAGTAACCATCTAAGAAATTACTCAAGAGTAAAAAAGTATTTGGTAAGAAGTCAAATTAATAATTTAACATTTAAAAATGACATCATCAGAAGAACCAAAATATAAAGTTGAGTTGAAATTTTGACTTTTTAGGGACAACAGTGACAATAATCCATATAAGTATTAAAGAAATAACAAAATTGGGCAAAATAATTATTTTCCATATCAGTTTTTTGTTTTATTAAAAAAAAACGTATTAAACTTGAATAAAAACTGCAGGTTGAAACATGTTTGTTTTTCATTCAGTGGGAAGACAGTAGGAATACTTCAAAATAAAATTACTCAAGTAAAAGTAAAAAGTAAATAAAAAAAAGTTACTCAAGTAACTGTAACTAGTTACTACCAAACTCTGCCACCCACATTTTGTTTTGAATAAAATAGTAGGAGAATGAACGCAAAGCTAAAATCCAGGAGAACTTATTCTATTTCTTTTTAATATATTTTGTGAAGTTTGAGGGAAAAAAATGATTTAAAGTTAATCATTTGAACTGATATCTGTGCTTAAAGTCCGATAATCTCCCTGTGGAGTTTCTCTCAACAACGAGCCGCAGCAGAAAGATTAGAGAGCCGCAGTGACTGACAGCAGTTCCACATCCTGCAGCTCTGCGCAGCTGATTTATTTTACAGTTTTAACCCTTTTCAGAGAATTCCCAGCATGAAAAAACAAGACGAAGTTGGTGAGGACAGACAGGAGAGTGTTGACGGTGGAAGCTGAGGAGTCTGCGGTCGGCTCGGTTTTATTGTCTCTCCCTCCCAGCCTGGCAGGGAGCCCGGTCCTGCTCCGCTCTGGGCTGGTTTCTATGGGGACGATTCGGTTTCCTCTGAACTGTGACACACATTAAGGAGGATTCACACCCGCTTTAATCCAACTCCAGCCCGTTTAGGTCCGGGTCGTTTGGGGAGGTCTGAATGCGTAATCGGACTCTGATGTGGCCCAAAAGAGCGAACGCTGGCCCGCCTACAAACCTCGACTTGGACCAGGAGGGTAGAGAGTCCAAAAGAGTAGCAATACGTTTTTACTCAAAGAGTAAAAAAGTAGCCATCCAAGAAATGACTCAAGTTAGAGTAAAAGGTATTTGGTCAGATTAATCATATAACAGTTAAAAATTACACAGACAGACCAAAATATAAAGTTAAGTGGAAATGCTGGTATTTTAAGGACCAAAATGACAATTTATATAAATAACGATCAGGCAAAATGCATGTTTCCAAATCAGTTTCTTTCAATAAAGAAACTTTAACAAAAACTGCAGGTGTGTTTCTGATGAATTGATGGTTAAAACATGTTTGTTTTTCATTCAGTGGGAAAACAACAGAAATTTTACTCAAGTAAAAGAAGAGACACTTCATAAAATTACTGAAGTAGAAGTAAAAAACAGCACAGCAGAAATGCTGTGAAAGCACCCCCCCCTCCCACTTACACTTATCGCATGAGCAAACGTCTTCATGTGGGATTTTAATGACGTTTCTCATTTAATCAGAAACACCACAATTACAAAATTTTGTTTATTCGACGAATATCGACAGTTTTGTGCATATTTGGGAAGAAACGCAGCTACTATCTTCCTCAGTGTTTCTTGTGTTGTTTGTTTCAGTGGTTGTTGGTGCAGCGCCCCCACAGGCCAAAAGGGGAACAGGCTGCGGATGCAGATGGACTTCCTGAATTAAATAGAATATTTTTGAAACGATTTTAGTCCCATCATAAATAAAATTATGATTCCAAAACAACTTTTTCTATTTGCTCAGGTTTTCTCATCTGATCTTAAAATCGGATGATCTGAAACAATAAAATAGTTTTTTTGAAAAAGGACATCAGAGCAATAACCTAAATAAGCAGACAGACTTCAGAAGTCCGCGGCGGCAGTGACTGATGGGCTGCGTCTCTAAAGACGCTGAGGTCACACTAAGCAAAGACCCGATCCGCTCTGGAGTCTCTGGGGCGACAGAGGGCAACGCTGCACCTCTTCTGCCCCTTTGAGTCCAGCCGCAGCTCCTGGCGGTCAGATGAACTACTTAGATTTCAAAAGATGCTCCACAAAAATAAACACTGGCAACGAATGGAGATCAGATAAACGCCAAGAAAAACAAAAAACAAAACAGTGAATTCTGCACTGATCACTTGATTTTACGAATTCCTTCAATCCACAAACACATTCTATTACATTTACTATGCATGAGAGAAAAGGGTTGTTCTTCTTCCTGCTTCCTCTTCACTAATGTAGAAATGATGTAGATGAATGTGTTTGTGAATTGATAAAATCTGCACCAGAAATCAGAACAGAAATACTTGGTAAGACTGTTTTTGCAGTGAAATCAGGCATAAACCTGCCCTTCTCTCAATAATTACTAAATCAGCTTTCATGGCCACATGCATTAATTCAAGTTGCAAATCATTCTCATTAACTCAGTGTGTAAGATTTTATGTTTTACTTATAAAGTGTTTGAGCTGATTTACAGTTCAGCACATTTTCAATTCTTCTGACGCAGCAAAAATAAAAACATCTCAGCAGATTTATCTGATCTGGTTTCTAGTGCAAACATCTCAGTACACATGAAATAAAACTAAATTAACTTTTCAGCAACACAGAAGCTCGTTTTAAAAAGTACTTGTTAGTTACATTAGCAGATTATTTCACTTGTTATATGGTTAAAATGTCTTACAACTGAAATAATCTGCCAATGGAACAGGTACTTTTCCATCAATATTAAAGAATTATTGAATTAAAACAAGCTGCTCTGTCTTACAGAAAAGTTACTTGTAAGTTTATACATTTGAACTAAGATAAAACTAAGTTATTTGGAGGAGAAACTAGACCAGAATTACTCCATGGACATTTTTTTAAAGTAGTTTTACTTCTGAATCACTAGAATAACTTTAAGGCTTATTGGCAATAATCTCTACCTTCCTCTGTGTCTGCCAGGCTTTAGCTCTGTTGATCTGCGGTGGGATGAAAAAAAATGGTTGCAAAGCAAACAAGAAAAAACTCAGGAATATTATTAAACTGAGTCCTTTATTCACGAGGAGAGGAGGAATGGTGCCAGCAGCTGTTTTCTGGCTCTGAACCAGGTTTTAGTGAGACCAACAGCTCAACAAACTACAACATGGGAGAATCATCCCACTTAAGTACCACGGCACCAGCCTCATCCAGTAAAGAGCAAACAGCAGACTGTGTGAGAATTCAGGCCGCAGCTTGAATTCCTTCCAGCACTTGAGAGACGGCTTAATAACTGCAGAATTAAACTAATTACAAACACAGCGTCGGCAGCGGCAGAACCAACCCGCGCCAAGCTCACGAAACCCCTAAGAGTCTGGATCGCAGCCTATCTTCTGCTTCCAAAAACGCGCCAATAAAATAACCAAATTAAAGCGAGGTAGATTGAATAATTTATGTACACAAGTCTCAGTTTGTTCCCTCTGTTCTGTTGTGGATGGAGGAGGTTCTGCTCGTCTGCTAAGCCAACATGAAAACCAACGAGGAAAATACAAAAGATTTCACTGTGTTTTGACAAAAAGACTCAAACTCTGGATAAATCAGGAGAGTTTGTGTTGCTACGGCTGCAGCACTTTCGATTTGTGTTCAAGTCCAAAGCTGTAATGAACAGAGGCAGGAGCGATGCCCAGGTTCTGCAGCCAACCAGGTGTAGCTGCCAGGCACTCTGCAAAAACACTAAATCTTACCAAGTATTTTCATCTAGTTTCTACCTTAACAGATGCACTTAAATAAGACAAACTAACTTTTCAGCAAGATATAAGCTAGTTTTTCTTGAATATTGATTAAAATAAGAAGTACTAGTCCGCTGGCAGATTATTTCACTTACAAGAGATTATCTGCCAGTGTAACTTGTACTTTTTTAATCAATGTTGCTTAAAACAAGCTGTTATCTTACAGACAAGTTATTTTTGTCTTATTTCAAGTTAAACATATTTGCTGTGTGAACTACACCGTTACATTTTTTTGAATGTTTTATAAAGTCTTGTAAATTTTACAGTAAAACATAAAATTCTGGCAGCTGTTTTTGCCAAAACTCCACCGTGAAATTACGGAAAAAAACATTTTATTCTTTCACATTGGCAATGCTGATTTTACGGTTAAAATTGGTGCTAGAGTCAGTGTTTTACTACAATAAGAACATTTTAAGAAAAAGAATATTTTGTGTTCCTAAAATGAACATGAAAACAGTAAATAAAATAAAATTAATATACAAATGTGAATTATACAAACTCACCAATTTATGGATTTTTCCTCTCACAAGTTTATCATTTATCACCGCTAAATATACAGAATGTTTTTACAGTGTAGACAACACTTGTTTTTCAGTGCATGAATCGAGCCAACAGATCAGAATTCGATCACATCTGAGGAAATCTGAGGAAATCAGGGAGGATTCACAGTCGTTACTGCAGAGGTGGAAGAAACCTTCGCAGATTCTTCTTCTTGTGAGCATAATGAGTTAAAGAGCAACTGGGCAGCAGGAGTCACACCCATTATGGCTGAACTGACGGTGTGAACAGCAGCAGAACCAGAATCACAGTAATTCTCTCAGAGACCCCATGAATCCTCCTGCACCACTTCAAGCTGCAAGCAGGTCTTAGACGAGAGTTAAAGAAGCTCTGGGCATTAAACCGACTGAATGATGCCAAAAACCCAAACTCAGCTCAGTTCACCACCAATCAGCCACCTTTCTGGTTGATAAACCTCTTAAAGGGGCAGTTTTGTGTTTTCCATGCACAAAGTGAAATTTCATAGCACAAATAACTGTTACATGACGTCTCTGTCTCTTTAAGAAACTCCAACACTTCATCTTTGGCACATCGTCACAACATGCTCCTCATTATGCCGTTTGCAGCTGTTGACAGGAGAGTTGTGTGATGAGCTCAGAAGCTGCTGCCACTAGTCTGGAGGAGCTTGGTGGAAATAAGCAGCGCTTCGTGATTCAGTGATTCTTCAAACATGCATGAAAGAATCAAACAAAACTACAATTAATGAGGAAACATAACATGTTCGATTTTATGTAACACTGCCTGTTTGAAACTGGATTTTAATAGTTTGAGTTAGATTTTAGACTATTTAAACTGGTAGACATCAGTGAGATTAAACAGTTCCTTCTCCAATCAGCTGCATCCATCCGTTTCACAACAGGTTGCTCTCGCTACAATCCTCAGTTCCTCCAGGGTTTTGTAATGTTTTATCATAATTGTTGTGCCCTTAAAATACAGATTTTGTGGCACATTTTTCTAAAAGTTGCAGTAAAAGTTGAGATTTTTTAAGCTTAAAAGCTACACAGAACCTTCCCAGAACTATTTCAAGAGCAAATAACATTTTCAAGCAACTTTTTGAAATGGCGACATTAATACAAATAAAATGAGAAATAAAAAAACAAACAATTCCATATTGGTCGTTCAAGTTGAAATGAACACAAATCATACAGAACATCTCAAAATGGTTTTTACAAAAGGATATATTCTTTAGCATTATAAGCTTTCATTTAGTTGTTGTGGCTTTCCAGATGCATTGTGAAACAGGAAATGAAATTAGATTAAAGTTGCTGTAATTGGTCAGAACAGAAGGAGATACAGAAACGTGAAGGTGATTGGTCAGACTTGCAGAGAAAAGTCCCGACGTCTGGTGAAAAGTGCAGGAACGTGTCAAATTTCCAAATGGTGAGTTAATTTGAACTAATATTTACAATCTCAACTTCCTGAAAAGAACAGCCTTCTGTAGTGACAGCCGTGGCTTTTCATCAACGACACAAATGTGATTTTTTTCCTCCATTACAACCTTTTCAATCCCCCTCAAAACAATAAACTGTAACTTTTGAAAATGTCTGCAGTTTGAACGCATTTTGTCCAACTTTTATGTAACTGAAGTGAGACGTGCGTCATAATTCTGCAGCAGATGAAGCCAGACGTGGTAAATCTGGACGTAAACAATGACAAGTTAAAACCAAGAGGAAAAGAACATGATGTTTACCTTCTGCTCCTTAAATGACACCGTCCTCCCATCAACCTGTGTATGGTTAGAGCTAATTACTTTATTTAAGCAGAGAGATTATGGAAGTCTGAGTAATGAGTGTGTCTGTATTGCAAACAGAAAAAGTTATTGTTTAGTATTTGTTTTATCAGAGTCATTTTTTTGCTGCTTTTTTCCAGGCTGACTCTGGGTCTGGTCGGCTGATTGCACAGATAGACATGCAGGAATCTGGAGCTGGCTGCCAGAAACCACAGAAAGAAAAAAAAAACACGGAGAGGAGCCCCAGTCTGCTGCAGGGAGAGTAACTGACTGGTATGTAGAGCTGCAGGAGGAGGAGGAACCGTCTGTGGTGTCCAGAGACGGTTACTACTAATGACCCATCAGCTGCCATTAGAGGCAATGAGAGCTTAAAACTGAAATAAACCAAATAAAACCTTTTTATATTCCTCCTTTAAGGAACAGATGACAACTTTCATTTTGAAAACTTTAAAACTTTCCGAGGGTAGCAGGGAAACACTCTCATGCACTCAGAGTTGGAACTTATATGTCTCAACTTTTGGCCTGGGTCAGAACTTTAAAAGGTTAATGTTTAATAATTACATAGACTTTAACGCAGCTAATAATTGTTTTTTAACATACAAATTCCTGAACCGGAACCTGTGTCTTGCGTTTCTGGTACATAAATCTGACGCACAAGCTAAATAGAAGGAAAATTAAAACGTTTGAATAAATTTGTACTCAGCACCCTTAACTTTGGAGATCCTTAATAAAATCTAGTACAGGAGAAGTGACTGCTGCAGTTTGTAAGAAGCCAAACGTGGAGTTGGAGATAATTTCCATCAAAATTAGAATATTTAGAAAAATGACAAAGTGAAGAACTAAAAAACGCCAATTATAAACCGCAAAATAACTGCAGATTCCAAGGTGGACAGTTTCTTTTTAAAAGTCTTTTTTGTCTATCTTTTGATTTTTTTTTAATACAAAAAAGAAAGTTTTCCAAAATGGCTACTTGCTAAGCTGTGATGCGTTCACTGACCTAAATTTGAAAAATTATTGCATGTCCCTCATTTGCTTTGCTATTTTTTACCTGCATCCCAAAAGGTTTTTTCCTGCATAAACATTTTTATATATAATGTAAAAAAAATCTTCACTTTAATCAAATGAGGCCGCGAGAAAAAAACACAAGACAACAAACTAACTTAAATCAGACGACAAATTTTAAATGTTCAGCATCACCTGAACATTTAAATAACAGTGTTCAAAGAATTTTAGCATTAAAAAACAACAAGGTTTCTAAAAAATGCCTTGACCCGTAAACCTCAGCAATGTGGGTTATTTTTTTAAACAAACAGAGTAGGTCCAGTTTGATACTGGATTTGAATCCCAGTTATTTCATGACTGATGGTGTCTAAACTACGCTGCCTGAAGGCGTCTTCGTCTCTCACAGGAAGCCGGTCATGTGAGCGTGCACTCAAGCAAAGTACAGTTAGATAAAATATCATTCGCCGAGGTACAGTTGACCCCAAAATGCAGCTTACGCAACCGAGAGTTGGCAGAAGAAACGGCGGCGTAGAGGGCAAGAAGAGCGCATTATGAGCCTCTCAGCCTGGAGGTGAACATTATCAGCCTATATATCTGATTTGTGGCTTTTCTGCTTGTAAAAATAACTCTTTATTCAAATCAGCACTTATCCACGGGCAGTCCGTAAATATTATTTTAAACTTTTACAGCCAGCGATGGAGGTGGATGGGGCCGACACTTTCTGAAGCCCAGAACTGAGCCAGAACCGTCATTAATAGAGCCGGGCCTCCAGCGCCTCGGTTTAATACTCTGTAACTGAAGTCTAAAGGTGAAGCTTTTACAAGCTTTAGGCAGAAACACAAACATATTTCAACATGCAGGAGCACTCCTGCCACTCCCCAGCTGTGTGTAAACGTATTATTGTCTCCTCCCGAAACACTGGCACCAAACTAAAGAATAAAATTCATCTTTAAAGGGGATGTTTTAAATGAAAGATTCACATTTTGCATGTTTTTTTGTACTTCCATTTGGGTTTCTATTGCGTCTAAAAACAGTGCTTAAAAAACCCATCCAGACAGTTTTTGGCAAGAAGTGGTGACGCCACAAATCAGCAGGCACAATCCCTCACCTAGTAACCCCAGTCCGTTCCCTAGCATCCCAGGCAGAGTTCCATCAGTTACCTAGCAACCCAAACTGAGCTCCAGCACATTTGGTCAGCTTGTTTTACTGCAGTACAATGGCTACTGAAAAAGACAAGTGTTTTGTTGTTGACTTGCAGTCTAGAAACCAGTTGCTGCATTCTTGTTGATTGTGCAGAAGGCTCCATTTCTGTTTTTCAAAGATGTAAGGTTGTATAATTGCTCATGTTTGCAGCCATTTTTTATGAACGAGTGTAAACATGGAGTTGAGGCATGTGGCCAGCAGCAGCTTGTTTGGATTTAAAGAGACAGCTCTGCTGAAAGGACCCGAAAGGTCCTTTCAGGATGAAAAGCAGACAATTCTAATTATTCCAGGAAGACTTTGTGCAAAAAATGTTTTGAACACATTTTGTAAAGCCCACAAACCTACCCTAACAAGTTCAAGGAAGCATAATAGATCACCTTTAATCTATTTCAGCCAAAGAAATAACAATAAATAGTAAATAGTATGCAGTATACCTCTGCATACTTGAAACATTTCATAAAGTGTTCATAGGCCTTCCCAAGTTCGAGAATCCCCTCCGGTGACCAGTATCTCCAACAATAATCTGCTAAAACACAACAAGACAACTCTGAAAAATTAGCTTCCAAGTGGAGCCATTATTTTGTTAGCTCTGGCAGACTGCGAGGCACCTGGGAAATCTGAGCTGAGGTTAAGGGGGCTGCTGCAATCCAAGATGACTTTCTAGAGCTAATTAGCGCTGTATATTAGCAATCAAAAGAACCCCACTCTGACACACAGCGGGCAGCCAAGAAACATATTTTCCTCCATGTGTGAGACTAGCAGCAGAATGTTGATCCAGGAGATACGGGGTTACGATAAAGTCACGTCTAAGCATCTGATGATGGTCCATTCCTCACAGACGAACCGGTGCCAAGAAGGGAAGACATCAGAAAATGTTTACGCTGAATACAAGACTGTTCCAGGAGCAGCAGCTCCACATCAAGAAATACCTTATGAAAACTATGGAGTCACATCTAAACAAAGAAACAAACCGTTGTTGGAATATTTCCTGGAACCACTAGGTGGCACCAGAGTTTCAGCACCAGCCCATAATTGTTCTGCAACAATTAGATACAAAACAAACAAACAAACAAACAAACAAACAAACAAAACAACAGAAACCTGGTGGTTCTGTGAAACATGGATCAAAACTGAGGACATGAAAGTTAGGGTACATGTTGTTAGGGTTGCCATGGCAACAAGAGAAATGCGGATCAAATGCAGATATTAAAACATGAATATAAAACCACAGAGTAAAATGAGCTCCTCAGTTAATCCCCTCTTATGAAAAATAGTTTGAGGAAATTTTCTTTTCCCCACACATTCAACACATATCTGTCCAGCTTCTCACCTAAATACAAATAAAAGTTTTATTTTATATTTCAATTATTTATATCGTCAGAGCTTTATATTTTCTTGATGGGGAAAACACAAAACGTGCAAAAATTTCCAAAAAATAAGACACAAAAGGGAATATTTCATACCAATATTGATTTTGATTAATTACTAGATTATTCAGGGGAAAAAATTAAAGGTTCGATTGGACAGTAACAAACTGGATTCATTTATCTAATTTTGAAACATTAACTACATTAAAATTGAGCAACAGTTTCTGCTTCTGCGAGCAGTTCCGGTCAGTGTGTCCGTTTAACCAGCAGAGGGCGCAACAACATCAGAGATAACCGCGCTGTCAGACACTTGTTGCTCAATAATTTAGGACTTTATATATATATATATATATATATATATATATATATATATATATATTCACGGGAAAAGATTTTTATTTACAACCCAGAGTTGTTTTTAATGTACTACTTGTTAAACATCATTCCATTTTTAATTGTTTTAAATCTAATAAAAACATGTTTATATTAGTTTTTTATGTTTTCAGACTATTTTATGAGACACTAATGAAGAGTCTGAGGGAACTACAAGTATGACTGTTAGATAAAACTAAAATAATAATAATAAAAAACATCCATTAAAGAGTTTGAAGACTTTAAAAGATCTTTAACCTGTTATAAAAGTTTTTAATTTCCTCTCTCTAGGTTTAAAAAACAAAAAAACTGGAACTGTAACATCTGCACTCATGTAAAGTCAGTTAACTGCTTTGTTTTTCTCTGTGAAACTATCAAAGTTTTGCATTTAATTCCATCTAACCCGTCACGTTTTAGCTTTATGGGACAATAAACCAATAAAAACGTATATATCGCAATAGACAGATAATATCAACAGACAATACATCTGAGAATATTCAATATTAAGAATATTCACTGAACTGAGATCCAGAACCGCACAGCATTCTGGGAGACGTAGGCAGAGGAAACACTTCAGCCACTCAACCTCTCACAGCTAGCTAAGCAAGTTGGGTGGCATCAACTCACTCACTCTTTGGTTACCTAGCAACACCCTGCTGAGCAGCTTATGGTTACCTAGCAACACCCTGCTGAGCAGCTTATGGTTACCTAGCAACAACCCATTGAGCAACTTGCGCTGAACTTTAAGGTTTTCCCACCTTATTTTTAAAAGTAAACAGCACGGAGTGAAAAAGAGCATCACACTTTTTAACTTTAACTATTTCAGATAGCATCCATCTATTGATGACAGTAAAGTGAATGATATTCCTGCTTTAGCTCTCACCAACCTTATGAAAGTCTGTTTTTTCTGGAGACGACGTCCAACATGGAGCGAAGCCACTTCGCTTTCCACTGGAATTGGAAGTTTTTAGATTTTCTGGAGAGCAGAAAAACAACACAATCAATTCAGCAGGTTTTCCTTGACATGTGACACTAAGAGTTTCTGGTGCTACTTTCATCTTTTAAATAATACAGTGAAATAATGAAAATAAAATTTCCAAAAATATAAGTCCAATACAGGCAGTTTTTCTGTTAAATCCAGCTGAAAACATAAGGGGAATAAACCAGTGCAATAATTTATGAATGTAGCACATCTTCCTGATTTCTTGGGTTTAAAATTTAAAGGATAATTTTTGTCTCTTTTCTTTAAACAGAGATTGGAAAATATGTCCAAGATTTGCACAAATAAAGAATATTCACTGTCACACATATTAACATTGTGTAACAGATTTTTAACTATTTGGTATTAAGATATTTTTAAATATATGTATATCTGAATCTAAAGAACCAGTCGTTTGAATGTGTCACGTGTCAGACAGGACCAATCTGAACCGCCCACCTGATTCACGGAGCCGTTAGGAATCGTCCGCCCGCCGCGCCGGTTGATAAATGGTGCGCACCCCGCTTCCTCATCTCTCTGATCAGAAACGGGCAGGTAATCAGCAGCACACCTCTTCAACATCCAGACGAGTTGGTTTTCTCCCTGAAGCTAAGCTTCTCCTGTTAGCTTCCAGAGTGGATTTTCAATTTCGGCAGCTTTTCCATTTCCAGGGAAAATGGAAAAGTCTCCTTTTAGCCTAAATTAGCGCTGCTCGATTGAAGATGAATCCAATGCGCATGCTTGAGAGATGAATAAGGCAAATTTATATGTAGTTATTGTCTTTATTGATGATACATATGTAAAGGCAAAAGCTTATTTAGTAATTAGAAATAAAATTTGGTTTGAAAAAAAAAAAGTAAATCTTTCTCAGTTTTTTGCCTCGATTAGGTAGCAAACTGCTGGTATTCATAAATAAATTGTTGTAATTGTTAATTAACGGTTATTAAAGGGACACATGAGACTAAACTGGATTTATTAACAGAGCCGGAAACCTTTGTGTCCATTTTAAGCCGCCATCTTGTGAGTGTAAAAGCAAAGCAAAGGGGAGATTGTTTGAGAATCAGTTGTCCTAAAAACTATTGATTCTGATTCGTTATTTTTCAAAATAACGTTTATCTGTATTATAGATGTTTTATCATTTTTTATACTTTATTTGGGGAAGAAAACACATTTTTGTCTTTCTAATGTTTCTGTTTTTGGTGTTGAGATGTTTTTAAAGTCTTTGGGGATAAACTTTTTCCAAATGATATTCATGATTTTAACAAAACAATTCAAATGAAAAATCATTAAAAAAATCAAACGTCAAACTTTTGATGATACAACAAACGTAAACAGTAAAAAATGATTTGTGTCACCAACACTGGCTCTGTATTTACTTGGTATTGGATTGATACCAAAACTTCATAACATATAAATTATGTAATTTTAATTTGATTTTAGCTGAGAGAATAAACAAGCAGCATCGGTGAATTAAAATGAATTTATCTGCATTGACACAGCTACGCTCCATTCACCAGGACAAAAGGAGCGTGAAGTAATCCAGCATCCATATGCAGAAGTTCTGATATTTTACTGAATATCCCAACTCAGTAAAACATATTTAATCTCCCTCAATCAACACAAACAGTAAACAAGACAAGGTCATGAAATCCCGTGCAAAAAGATCGTTTTGGTAAATACAGCCTGAAGGAATGATTGACATCTTCATATCAACTAAACAGTCAATTAAATGAAAATATCCCCTGAAAAGAGAGGAGTAGACCAGCAACTGGGAACACAATCAATTCACAGCAGCCTTTCACTTTATGGCCAAGTAAACAGGAAGAGCTGCAAAAACCAACACACCACATGCACCTTGAACACAACCCCATAGCCGCCAAACGCAAAAACGGAAAACAGAGCAGCAAGAAAACTCTTCAGCATGAGCCACTGTCACCATCAGCACAGCATAAACAGAAAACTCACCAAGTAACTTCAGTTTCTAGTGCAAATATCTTAGTACACTTGGAATAAAGCTAAAATGACTTACAGATAACTTCTCAGCAAGATATAAGAGCTTGTTTAAATTCTTTAATGTTGGTGAAAAAAAATAGTTCCACTGGCACTTATAACAGAAAAATGTCTTGTTATAAGTGAAATAATCTGGCAGTTGTTCCTATATCTTGGTGAAACATTTCTAGTAAGTTATTTTAAGTATAACAAGATATTTGCACTTGAAACTAGACAAAAACACTTGGTGAGATTTCGTGTTTTTCCAGTGAGCTGCTCTCATTTCTTCTCGCAGTACGACTTGTACTTGTTGCAGGCCTTCTGCAGATCTTTAATGAAGCTTGGAACCCCGCTCTGGAAGAAGTAAAAACAAAACAAAAACACACATTAGCTCAGAAGATGAGCCAAAAAGACCCACCTAGAAGGGGAACCAATGACGTCAGTCTACAACACACCAGTAAACAAAACCCCAGCAGAATCGTAAAGCAAGGGGAGAAATGAGTCCCAGAGAGTCGGCAGGAAAAACCAAATGTCTGAACATGCAGATAGTTGCAGAGATGTGAGAACTGCTTTACTTTCATTTATAAGATTCTGGAAAATGCTTTAATTAAAGTAACTTAAAGGGGAAAAAACACCTGGTGAGTCATCTCCAAAAACAACACATCTCATTTTGCAGGTTTTCAACATAATTTCTGTGCTTTGTTTAGACCGTTTTGAACATGACTGCCCTCACCTTCGCAGCCCAGTTCACCAGCCAGGTCGGGATCATACCGCCAGGATTATCAAAGTAGTTCATGAACACTGAAACACAGCACAAGATTAGTCCTCACATGAGGGTTTCACCTGCTAACGGCTAAAACATTAAGCTGATCACACTAAGAAAAGAAATTTAACCCTCCAACAGTCAGAAGGTGGTTTCCAGTGAACTGAAACTAGTGGAGGTGCTGATCTCCCTCTCGGCGCAAAGACGTTGTGCTTTCCAGCTAATATCGGATTATTACGGTAATTTCACCCTCACTGTAGCAGGAAATTCATCTGAGCGATTCTTTTAATAGACGATAAATTGTGAAAATAACTTGCTACATATTGAAAGTTTCAGTTGTTATGGATAAATGGGCAAATATATATTTACTCACTGGACATTTAAAAATAATTAAAATAAGCAAAAACATCCAGGCGGAGATTTTAAATTTAGGACATTAAGGATTAAATATAAGTGGCCTCAGAAACAAGCCTTGTGGAACACCAAGAATAATTTTTGTTTTAGATTTTCTTTCTTGTAGAATAGATTTTATTAATTATAGGGGCCCAAGAAAGCAGCCTGGGGGAACTCCAGAAGTAATCTGTTAAGAAGCAATAATATTTTCTGTAACATTTAAGTTCTAGAATGTGTGTATGTGATCCTTTTGTTTGTGAAATGTTTGTTACCTTTTGGGTGTGTCCTTGTAGCAGCCATCTTGGAACCTACCAAAGAGGAGGCCCGCCTCAAACCCAGCTCTTTTATAGAAAGGCCCATGTTTGCTGGACTTTGATTGGCTGGGCAGTTAATTGAGAAGGTGGGGACAACAGTATATAAGGGGACTGTTGGCTGAGCCAAGGAGAGGGAGAAAGCTTGAGAGTCTGAAGCAGAGAGATTGAAAGCTAAGAGACTGATGGGAAAGATGTCATTTTGTCTTGTCCGTGAGCTATGCTGTGCTGAAGGAGGCCTAATAAACCACCTTTGTTTATGCTACAGCCAGCTTTGAGGAGTTTTTCTTCCACACCACACCTCTCAGTGTAACATAATCATTGTTTACTTATATTTTCTCTTGTAAAGTATCACAGTTTTTATTCTATAATTAATCAAATTATTAATCCAGAATCAGACTTTCATTGGCTTTGTTGCATATTAATCAGCTGTTCGTCACCTTTAGTGCCGCCGGCTCCGTTGCTCTCCATGGCGACGCTCTGCTTGTAGTCGGTCACCCTCAGAGCGGAGCTCGTCTCTGGACACGCCGTCTCCGGCGAGCTTCTGGCCAGGATCACAAAGATCTTTCTGCCATTTATGTCCAGGTCTCTCCGCTCCCTTACGTAAACATACTGAGGTCGGAGCAGTCAGGGAACATGGATGTTAAGATTGCATGAAATCGTCATAACTACAAAGTAACGAATAAAAATGGAAAGGAAGTCGTCTGTTTTGGAGAACTAAAGGATACGTCTCTGTTTTTCAGAGGAAACGGGTATTTCACTTCCCAGTAAATCGCTGTTTGTCCATCGAAATCCTTCTCGTAGAGCTCTGAGGAAACAAAAATAACAAAAAACTTCATAAAGCAGCACTGAAAGCAGTAATTTCCCAGCAGCAGTTTAATTTATATCTTTTTCTCAGGAACATTTTGCTTCCATGACTTTCCATTTTATCTTCCTCTGTAAGTCAACTATTTCATTTTCATGTACCAAACTATATCAGTTTGTTATAACCATTAATAATGTAATACTTAGAAGCAGTTTTTGTTGAGTAATTTGCCGTTTTTCCATTATTTTTTGCAATTTGTGGTATATAAAAAGCAGCATCCTCAAACATTTGTCCAAGTTCTAAACATTCGGCCTTGATGTTAGAGTTTTGCTTCCCAAACTGACCCAAATATTCAGAAGATTTCCAGCTGAATCTTCCTGTTAGTCATGGAGGCTCAAATAAACACAGCTGCATATTTTACAGACATAACTTTAACCTTCTGATGGCTTTTACTGCAACACATAAAACAAGACAGACACATCTCAAAACTACAAAATGAACACATCAACTTTAAAAGTGTTTTCTAAAAGCTGTTAAACAAGAACATAGAAAGCAAAACTAATCTAATTATTTCTAATATTTCAAACAATAAGCAGCTGCTGTGCAGAACCTGAAAGGAGTGGTGAGGTCTGGATGCAATCTGGGACATTCTCTGTGTCCTCTACTGCTAAAACGATTAATCATGATAAATCGATTATTCAAACAATTGTCAACTAATTTAGCAACCAGTTAGTTGTTAACTGGAGTAATCTGACTCAAAAAAGAACAACATACTCACAACCGTGAGAACAAAAAATAAATACATTTTGCATTTAACATAAAAGAAAAATCTTTATCTGTAAATATTTGTACCAGTGGCAGTTTTGGCTTCACCTGGTTCAAATTACTGTTATATATATATATATATATATATATATATATATATATATATATATTCTTTTAAGCACATTTTGCTCTCAATTTATTAGTCATTAATGCAAAAATTAATAAACAAATTATGTTATTGCATTGTTTATTTGCAACTTTTGATGCATTTCTAATTAGAGATGCACAGATCCTATTTTACTATCTGTATCAGTCCATTTTTGACCAAGCTTGTGAGTTACTGGTGTATTTAAATGAGCTGTGCTGGTGCAGCATTATCAAATACATTTGACATTCAGTTAATTTATGTCTGTGTTTAAAAAGAAACACGTTTAAGTCAATTCAGAACTCTTTCTGTATTGGATCAGTATCAGCCGATACTAAACCTCAGATATCGATAAAGGTATCAGAAGTGGAAAAGTGGATGGGTGTATTCCTAAAAGGCTTATATGAAAAATCTGCACAATGCAGCTACTCTTTTAGCTGATTAATCATCAGAATAATCGATAACTAAAGCACCTGACCCATTTTCAGTATCTGATGTGTTTCTGCCTGTTTTAACCACTTTGCCTCATCGCCGGTCTGTAGCTCAACCAAACTACATCCACACTGGACCATTCCTTCCTTTCTGGATGGAACCGACCAATACCAGCTGCAGCGAACATGTTACCTGCTTGGTGCTGCAGATGTGCATGAAACCCAAAACAAAAATCTGAGTTTTCCAAAGACATTCTAAAATAACAAAGGCGTGTGAACTTGTCTTTTTACCTTTCACATAACTGTCCCATTGTTTCCGATACATCAGGTCCATGTAGACGTCTGCACAGAGTTCTGGGTCGCAGCTGTCCAGCGCTCCATAAACTTTGTACTCATAAAGTCCAGTTTCCTGCAACCAGCAAAAGGAAGGTGTGTCTTCACTCCTTCTCTCTCCCGCACCGGCAGAGTTATTGGATTTACTTCAACAGGTTTTAATAAACATTACTATATACTGCCCCGTTAACGACTTGAAATTGGGCCTCTGTCTCTTTAAAAACTCCTGCTCTTTCTGAAACTCTACTTTCAGGAAGTTATCACATCTATTAACCATTTAGAGCACAAATGTCAAAGTCCAGTCCTGAAGGGCCGCCGTCCTGCAGTTTTTAGATGTGCCACAGGTACAAAACACTGGAATGAAATGGCTTCATTACCTCCTCCTTGTGTAGATTGGTTCTCCGGAGTCCTGCTAATGACCTAATTATTCTATTCAGGTGGTGCAGCAGAGGCACATCTAAAAGTTGCAAGACACTGGCCCTTGAGGACTGGAGTTCGACACACCTGGTTTAGAAACATTTTTACCAGTGTTGCACTGAGAAGTAGCAGTGATGAGCTCAGCAGATCCTCTGATGTTTGCTAATTGCTGCTGGTTAGTCTGAAGGAGCTGAGTGGCCAGCAGGAGGTTCACCAAGGCGTTTTAGACAGCTGAAAGGTTGCCTTGGGAGATTAAAGCAACATAACATTATGCCATGGTCTAAAGCTTTAAAAAGGGTTGGATTTACACCCTTTTAAAATGATTTCATTTTTCCATGCTTAGTTTCAGTTCTCAATGACCTGCTTTTCCAGTTCTGGTAAAATTTCCAGTCTCCTGAAGGCTGCAGAGAACCTGCTGAGGTGGTTTCTGAGTAAATCAACAAGCTCTCGCTCAGTTCCGGATTTTTCCGCCTCTGGCCGCTAGGACATCCCAGGTGAAGTATTATTAATAAAACAAAATAATAATAAAAAAATCTATTTTTGTTTCAAGAGGCCAGGGCTGAGCGGTATTCATGTACGTTATTTACACACCTGCTGCAGGTTCTGCAGAGGTTCTGTTCAGTCGGACCGGCTCGGTTCTGCCTACCCGGTCGTAACGCCGGTGGATCTGGACCCCCATCGCCTCGGTGAAGAGTTCCCATCCGTCCAGCTGCGGCTCGTCCAGCTCCTGCCAGGCGCTCTGGAACTCCTCATCCCCGAACTGCAGCGACATGACGGCGGATCGGCTCCTCTGACAGCGGCCGCCAGCTGACCGAGCTGCCTGGCCGGACACAAACTCACAGCTTCCGCTTAGAAATACCAAAATTAAAGACTGGACACAGTCACGACTCTGCGCAAAGTTTGTATGGTAAAAAGTCAAGAACTGATCAAATGATCAATCATTTCATATTTAAAAATGACATCACCAGACGAGCCAAAATATCAATAATTCATATAGGTAACAAAAACAAAAACAAACAAACAAAAAAAAATCAGACAAAATATATTTTTCCAAATCAGTTTCTTTCAATATAAAACTTATGAAACAGGTGTGTCTGTGTCAGGTGAATTAATGGTTAAAACGTGTTTGTTTTTCATTCAGTGGGTAGAAATCCAGAAATCTTACTCGTGTAAGAGTAGAGATACTTTATAATAAAATTATTCAAGTACAAGTTAAAAGCACAGTAGTAGAAATACTCCTAAACGTACATCTTTAAAAAAAAAAAAAAGACTTAAGTAGGCTAAATTTAAATCAGTAAATGTAACTTGTTACCGCCCAACACTGGACACTATGATTTCTTTAGTTTTTAATTTATTCAGTAATTTACACAAGGTGAATATAAACAAATTATACACAACAATTTAATGATATTGCATAATAATATTTTTCTAAAGTAAAATGAAGATAAAACTAGGAAATTAGTAAATAAGAAGTATTTATATCCATGTTTTGGAAAGTCTGCTTACTTGTTAGTCACTGACATGCTCTATAAAAGACAAATAAATAATGACAACAATAATTTTGCTAAAGAATCTGTGTCCCGCATTCTAGTATTAAGGAAAGTTGAGTGGAAGGAAGAAATATTGTAAGGACAAACAAATAAAATGTTCATAAGAAACGGGGAATACTTTAGACAATATTTGAATTAAATTGAATGAGTTTTAATTGTCAACATTTTCTTTCTTTTTTGAAACTGAATTTAGCAAGAATTTTGGAGTTCCAGTTCAGAACAATGTGTCCAAAAATCTAACTAAACTTAATATATTTACTTAAATAAAATTAATTTGATTACTTGTAAAAATTTATCTCAATTTTTTAAAGTTGTTTTTTCCAAACAACTTAAAGGCAAAGTAATTTTAAACTTCTGTACTTTATTAATATGATAAAACATCAGATTTAATTTCAAGATGTTTGACTTTCAAATTGAACAAATATAACGAAATCAGATCTTTTTTCTCTCTTTTTTTTACATTTTGGCTGTTTTAGACGGCTATGATTTATCTTATTTTGAAAATCTCAACCGGAAGTGTTTCCCTGATCACAGTGAACTTGACGCAGTCATCGATACTTGATACGGTCCGCCTCGGTGAGGATGGCAGTTCGCCTCCCAGGCTTTTTTACTCAGGACTACAGGAGAGTCCAGACTGCAGCCCGAACCGAACCAGCCAGAACACTTTATGACCCACTTTGCTTCCGAAACAAGCGACTTTTACTGCAGCGGTTCGGAAACTTGGTGTTGGAATAACTCATGAGGTAACAAATACTTTTAATTTTTCTAATTTCAACTAATTTAATTAATCTTGAAATGATTTTATGCCGCCTTCAGTAGATTTAATTCCACTTTTCTGTATTTAATTTGGTGAATATAATCTGGCTTGATGGATTTATTTAGATGTTTCTGAGGATTATCTATTCATTTAGTTGCTTTTCTTGCGAATTATCGCTATGTAAATAAAGGAAGTTGAATTTGTAAGTTAATCTATGGGATAATAAAGGTTTAACTCATTTCAGGTCCCTTGTTGCTACATCATTTTAACCCGATTTAATCTTCTGAAACTTTCCTTTTTGATTTCTTTAATTTTGGCTTGGATGGTAACAAATCACACTAAATAATTAACTCTACAAATTTATTCAAGGAAATGTAAATGTTTGGTTTTTACTTCTGCAGCAAACTTAACCACCAGCAGCAGTTTTATTATATAAAAGCAAAAGGCGCCTGTTTGTTCCTCAAATAAGTAAAATAACACACCAGCCTGCAGAGTTTCAGAGGATTTTGAGATTTTTTTTCACTGACGTTTTTAATGTTTGTATGCATAGATTGATTCCATCTCTTTAAGATCTGAAATTTAAACAGGGTCCACTATGCACAAAATTCCCAACAGTCATTAAAAATAGTTTTTAATATCTTATCTATTCAATTAATGCACCTTGTTGCAGTTTTAGTATTTCTAGAAATTACTTGAGAACACCAAGAACATTCATTCATTGTTTATAACATTGTAGCAAACAAGAAATAAGTCTATGCAACATTTTACAAGTGGAAAAAAATCTTAGAAATTAAGTTTTCAGTTATCTGATCAAATAACTTCATTTCCTCACAACATTTCACAGAAAGAAAGTTGATTTTGTTTCTGCTGAACAATTTGTTGATTTTGTCCGCATGTTTTGATCCTGGTCCTACTGAAAGACCGAACAGTGAAACACTTTTAAGTTTCTTCTACCTCCAGATTTTTATGTTAAGAAATGTTCATGTGTTTGTGATGGTCGGTAAGAAATGGGATGTGCTGGTTTCCATCAAAGCCGATAAAATGTCTAATTTTTAATATGATGTTTAAAGTATTTTTAATCAGGTAATACATCGATTGTCTGAGGAAGTGATATTGGTGTGTGATTTCAGACATGAACCTTCAGAGACACTTAAAGACAGTTAGAAATTCAGCCTTTTATTACCTGAAGAATATTTCTAGGATTAAAGGACTAATGTCCTGGCAAGATAAATTAGATCATGTGTTTATCTTCAGTTGCATTGGTTACTGCAGCAGTGTTTTTACAGGTCTGTCTAAAAAATCCTCCAGCTGCAGCTGATCCAGAATACTGCTGCTGGAGTTCTGACTAAAACCAAGAAGATAGAGCAGATAGACTTCAACATACTGGTAGTTTATAAATCTCTGAACGGCATAGCACCACAATACATTAAAGATCTGCTGCTGTTGTATCAACATTTCAGCCCTCTCAGGTCTTCTGGTTCTGCTCTGGATCCCCAGAAACAGAACCAAAGGTGGGGAAGTAGCATTCGACTGATCTGATAAAATGTTCAATAATTTCACTGAACTCTGATCCAGAAACGCACTGCAATCTGGGGGATGTAGGCAATGGAAAGGCTTTTAGTCGCTCAGCCTCTCAGCCAGCTTGGTTTTAGGAATACACTAACTCACTCACCTAGCAACTCACTCATTCTTTGGTTACCTAGCAACTCATTCCTTGGTTTCTTAGCAACAACTTGTTGAGCCACTTGTGCGGCAGCAGTTTCAGGTTTCGCTGCCGTGCCTTCTAATTGCTTAAAAATAAAAAAACAGCAGCATGAACTGAAAACTGTTGATAAAACAGGAAAGATCATGCCACCAGTTTGGCAAAAAAATAAATCAATAATTATCTATATTGATTGATATGAAATGCTTATGTTGTTTGTCATGCATATCGTTCAGCCTAAGAGGACTGACATTGGGGATTTGATGAGAAAATGATAATTTTTGATGAGATAATTTTTGATGAGAAAATGATAATTCAGACAGCTGACTTGGACAAAATGTTTTGTGAATCTCTGGTGTGGACACTTTCTGGTTCTGAGTTGTTTTCTGAGTTGTTTTACTTTCAGAGACATGAACAAATTAAGTCATTATTACTGATTTTCTGTTCCCTCTGTGTCCCTCCCTCTTCAACGGGATGCTTAATACTAACAAACAGAAATCTGTCACCTAGTTTAGACAAAAATCAAACATTTCAGCCACATGCTGGAATGTGAAGGAACTTCAGCTTTAACCCAAAGACTGACGCTGAACCTGAGGTCCAGTATCAGCAGTGAAAAAACAAACCTCCACGAAAGCTTCCTACATGCAGTGACTGTTCTGGGATAAGAAAGATGAACTCCAGCAGCATCTGGCTGTGATGAAGCAACTTGTTTGTCCCTCAGTGTCTGAATCCCGGCTTCGCGTTGGGAAAACACACAGGCGGGAGAAAGAAGGGGACGGTTGTGAAACTGCTTGTGATTTCAGAGCTTCTTGCGTTTCAGCGAGCGCTCCGTATCCCGCGCTCTCCAGGGAATGTCTCAGCTCGTGTCGGGCTGAGCGGACCTGCGTCATTCTCCCCTGACTGGGCTGAGAGGCGGCCTGGATTGTGCAAAGAGGTTACATTGGTTTATTGAAGCAGTGTGTGGTGGTCAGAGTGGGCTGGCGAATTGTGAAATGTGATGTGGAAATCAAACCAGAAACATCTGCTTCAGTCTCGTTTCTTCTGCGTTGAGCAACTAAACTTGACCTTTTGACCAGGGCTGAAACGATTTATCCAATTAATCATGATTATAGAAATAATTGTCATCTAACTTAATAATTGTTACCTGAAGATACAGACTAAAATTCATTTCCTGAAAGAACAATAAATAAACCTCCAATTAAGCACCCTTTGCTATCTATTAACCAAAAGTATAAACAGATTAGTACGCAGTATTTGTTTTTAGCTGCAGATGCATCCTTTGCTACAAATGACCAAGCATACACAAAAGAATTGCTATTATTATGTCAGGCAATAACAGTTTTATTTTTTAATTTTAAAAAGTTAATTTAATTATTTTCTTATTTGCATCTTTTAATATATTTCTAATATTGTGTAAAAACAAAAATAAGTTAAATGGAAATCCTGCAGAACATGCCAATTTATTTTTAGCCAATTAATCAATTACTGCAATAACCATTAGTGGGTATGCATGATTTCTCCTGCATATGGGTGCTGTGGTAGTGGGGGCGCCAAAACAAAGGCATAAAAATTACCTTTATCTGTTTGTGTGTTTGAAAATGATGTGATCTGCGGTTGCATTCACACCAGACCTGTTTAGTTCACTTTAATTGAACTGAAGTTCATTTGTCTTGGAAGCCCGGCTCTTTTGGTGAGGTGTGAATACATGCATTTTTGTTTGCATTTTGTGAAGCAGCAAGTTGCGCTCAGTGTCCTCTTTAGAGGTTTTTGTGTCATTTCCTTCTATGGTTCTTGGTGCAGCGCCCCCACAGGCGAGGAGGTGAACAGGTTTTCAATTAGTTTGGATCATTTGACTCAGTAAAAAAGTGTGAAAGTGAATCACAGCAGCTGAAAATGTAGCAAATGTTGCAATTCTGGTCTCCAAACTAGGGAAGTCTATCAGACTATCAGATGTGAAAAAACCCTAAAATAGAGTCACTCTGCAGTGTCCACACAAACCTCAGAATGTAAAAGGTTGTGCGCTGATATTATCGATATTTTCGATTGATTTTGGATCAATCCAAACCTCTTCTGGTTTGCTTACTGGTTGGTTTGTCTCTCCTCAGACTGGGAACCCCAGAGCGCCGCAGTGAGGAGCCAACAGTAGTCGGTTCATCCTAATCCTGCGATGCCAGACGAACCCAACAAGGACGCAATGAAGACGCCAGCGACCTCTGAGAAGCCCAAAGCCACCGAGCAACCACCAGTCGCCATGACGACATTGAACATCCCCCTGGTGAACGAGGTCCAGCTGACGGCAGCCACCGGCGGCGCGGAGCTCTCCTGCTACCGCTGCACCGTCCCGTTCGGCGTGGTGGTCCTCATCGCCGGCATCGTGGTCACCGCCGTGGCGTACAGCTTCAACTCTCACGGATCCACCATCTCCTACTTCGGGTTGGTGCTGCTGTCGGCCGGGCTGGTGCTGCTGGCGTCCAGCGCCGTCTGCTGGAAGATGCGGCTGGAGCGGAAGAAGGAGAGGCGGCGGGAGAGTCAAACCGCCCTGGTCACCAACCGGAGGAGCATTTTCACATGAACCCGCCAAACTCTCTGGGACGTTATCAGGCATCATCGCAGCGTTTCCGAACTGCAAAAGCTCCGACGCTGCGGGCTTTGAAGACACTGGCAGGGGTTTATTTGTCAAACAGACGACGAGCATCTGGAGTGCTGGGAACGCAGCCAGGAGGAACGAATCCCAATTAAACTGAATTACCACTGTGCACAGCAGTGGAGAGGAAGTCCTGCATTAATCCGCTGCTGCTTGGGGCGGCTGATTGCAACAGGAAGGATTGTGGGGAAAGAAAAAACAGCCCAGAATGGAGGACGGAAACGGGAAAATCCAGAATCATAATAATGTACATGATATTCTGGAGAAAACTATTTAACCTTTTATGTATTTTCTCCTGAAGAACTTTAATCCTCCACATCATTTTTGATAATAAACTTTATGTAGCAAAGTTTGAACTTATCTTCATGGTCTACTATGTCAACTCTTGAAGTTACTGCATGTATAACAAGATGAGTTTCAATAAAGCCACTGATTCTCCAACATGGTGCAGATTTCAGAAACAACTGATAGAAATAATAATGTTTATGGATATTTCTTTGCTTTCTGGTTGTTTTCTGATGGAAAATAGTAATAAAATTGACCTAAAATGGTGAAATGGAACAGTTCAAACATAAATGTCACCATTTGATGAGCTGTACCTTGATAGGTCATAAAAATTTATATACAAGACAATAATAAAAAGGAAAATATAACACTACAGGTTGCTTTCTAGTCACAGAAAGCAACCTGTAATCACTGGCACACACAAACACACACACACACACACACACACACACACACATACACACACACACACACACACACAATAATTATATCTGAACTGTTTTGTTTTTCTAAGAAATAATTTGATTCAGCAAGCTACAGGAGTTTGTTTTGAGTCAATAATAATTGAATATTGATCAAAAAGTGCTAATTAAATTGGCTTATTTTTTTCACTCATAACAAGAAATTTCCCAGAAGTGAAATAATCTGCAAGTGGAGCTCGAAGTTTTTCATAAATATTAAGGATAGTTAAGTTAATAATACTAACTTAACTACTTGTAAGTTAGTTTTGTCTTATTTCAAGTGTACTAAGATGTTTGTACTAGAAACTAGATCACAAATACTTGCTTAGTGTTGTTTATTGATTTTGAGAGGGAAAACTTTCATTGTTATGCGATTATCAATATATTAGTTCAAAATGGTCTCATAACAACATTATTATTGTTTACCACAATAGCTACTTGGACATTTTACGGAAAGATTTTTTGTTGCCATCAGTGTAACAGATGATGGCAGAAACAAGTCCACCCTCATCTCCTCACCCTCCTCCACTTCTTCTTCTGTGATGGAAACAGTGTTTAATTCAAGCCTGTTTCTTAAAATCCACAACCAAATTCCCCACAACAACAAAACTTTACATTTTTCCCATGTAATTTGCCAATTGTACAAATACTAATACAGGGAATTATTGACTTTAAAAAGCTTCAAAATCTTTCTGAAGAGTCCGTTTTGTCCAATATTTGGACTAGAAACTGGAATTACAATTCTTGGTATGATTTTGTGTTTTTGCAGAGTACCCTTTATGTCTTACATAACAGTATTTGCTGACTCATTGCTTTCCCTTTACAGAAGTTTATTCGTTTACAGTTTTTTACTTTATTTTGTCTCCAACACTGAAAGGAAGCTGAACACTTCGGTTTGACCCTATTGGTTTTAAAATAGCCCGGACAGGGAAGTATATTTATAGGCAGCATTTGCGTTGCTATGCATCCGAGTGACACCAGACACTACAACTGAAAGGTTTCCTTGCGTCAGAGGAGACCCTACAACACACGGTGTCACTTCTGGGAGCTCACCACCCCTCTGGGGCGCGGATCGCTAACACATTTATGGGACACGCGATGCTTGGAGGGCGTCTGCTGCCCGGCTGCTCGGGTTCAGAGGAAGCCAGCCCGAAGCTGGAAAAATGGAGAGACTTGATATGAGGTTTGACAGGTGCTTGCCGTCAGCGTCTTTAGCCTCATTACGCGGGCTCCTGCAGGGTCTGCGTGCGTCACTTTTTGTGCCTCACGTGGTTGTCATTCCAGCCAGGGCCGCGCTGCCTGCTGGAGGAGATCATCAACAAACAGGAGGGAATCTGGAGGAGGAAAGTCCCCACAACGGAAGATATCCACTTACTAAGGAAGCACGTTTAATACATGCAGATGCAACAGAGACCAACGACACATAGCAACGACACATCTACACATACGACTTCTACTTATTTTTGACACAAATGGAATCCCATAACATTAAGATCACAAATGTTCGGTTGTGCCAGAATGGATCGATAAACCAGATAAAGCACATGTGTCAAACTGAAGGGCCAAATCCTGTTTCTTGTTTAATGAAATTGCAAAATTGTGTTTCTTTCGACATCAGTGGAATCTTAGCTGCATTTCCATTACAAGTGTACATGAGTAATTAAAGAGCATAATGCTACATCACCATCCTACCACACGTCTTTTTCTCTTTAACCAGCAGGTTCTTGATCAAGTTTTCATTGCACTTTTGCAAAACCAATTTCAAAATGCCAAAGAAAAAACATCTCATCCTTGCACAAAAAACTTTCAATCAAAAAAACAAGTTTTTCTTTTTTTCAGAATTGGTATGTTTCTATTAAGCAAATTTATTTTTGAAGTGTCAAATTGTGCAATTATATGGTCAGTGGAAATGCAGTTACTGACAAAGTTTTGCACACATTTTAATGAAAACACAACTAGATGTTATGCAGAAGATTCTGCTAATGAACGTTTCACCAAAGATTCAAATTTACAAAGAATTCATGTATGTTTCATGCATGTTTTTTGGATGAAAATTCACATTTAGTTTCAGTCTGGTTCTATTTTTCAACCAGTAAATCTACTGTTGAAATCTGACAGAATAAGGGTTAAAACAAGGCCAGCAGAAAATGGTAAAAATGTAAAAACACATGTTCACTACTCCAGTCTTCAGCTTTTAACCTTTTCTCTATAAAATCAGCATCACAAAACAAAACAAAAAACCGCTGACTGCACAAAGATCTATGCTCACCCAGTGGAAAATATGAGTCTAGGAGGACTGAAACTGTCACATTTCTGCAAGGCATATAAATAATACATAAACATCACACTTCAGGGTTGCACAGAACCTTTATCTGCAGGGCAGAAACGGCAAACAGCCGCGTGAAACTCCAGCCTGCAGCACAGCCGACTGCACATTGCTGAAATTCTCCACAATTAAACATAATGAGCTGAGCTCTTGCATGAAACAGCTGTGCAGTCTGGAGATAAAGCGGGTCAAACGGACCTGATCCGACGGCTCCCTGACCAGCTGGCGGGACCGGCGTAACCCAGACGACGGTCTGGCTGATAAAGGTTCTGACTGAACTGATCCACAAACACTCTCCAAGACGATAAACAACTGAGAGACATTCAGCATCATTTAAGGTTTTTCTTCCTGCAATCAGCAGAAAATCTCTTTACTTTTAACTTTTATTTTAACTATTTGCCATTTGTCCAATTTCTGTTAGAAATATCTTTACACTCTTGAATTAAGACCAAAACTAACTTAAAATGAACTTTTCAGCGAGATATAGAAGCTTGTTATTCCTCAATACTGATTAAAAAGTTGTTTCACTTATAACAAGACATTTTCCCAAGTTATAAGTGAAATAATCTACCAATGGAAATAGTATTTTTTTCCTCAAGTGTAAATAATTATTAACTAAAACAAGCGCCTCCAGCTGAAAAGTTGCTTGTAGATTACTTTTCTCTTATTTGAAGTGTACCAAGATATTTACACTAGAAACTAAAACAAAAATTCTTGGTAAGGTTTTATGTTTTGCAGTGCAGCTGCTGTTGATGTTTGCTATGTTTGGGGTAATAACATTCAACCCCAAGACACACGAGGACAAGAATTATGCCACAAAAAAGTCAATTCACATAAGATTCCCTTTTAAAATGCCCCAAAGATGATTTAAAAACACAAAAAATAAAACAAATGTCTTGTCAGAATCCATTTTGCAGCTATGGTTCTTTTAATAAAAATGTTCTCAGTGTTTGAAATGATCTAATTGTTTATTAAATCGGATCTTAGATTTCATTCACGGCTGTTTTATTAAAGTCCGGTTTGATGTGGACCAAAAAGCGAACTCTGGCCGCCTACAAACCTAGATCTGGGTTTGATTAAAATGAACTCTGGTGGTGTTTGAATCTGGAGTCGGCTTCAAAAGCAGGAATTGGACTACAGCGCAGGGAATTCTGGGTAAATACAACCAAAAACAAACGTGCTATTCCAGCGCTGGCTGGAGAAATGGCTTATGATCTTTTACCAAGCACAAAAGTCATTTTTGTTATCATTTTAAAACTTTTTTCTCTGAAAATATTTTCTAAATGAATGAATTACTTCAGTTTTAGTGTTGAAGTGCTTTTGTTACCTGTGACGTCAGGCTCTTAATTATAATAATCTCACAGCATCTGCTGCATTTCCCTCATCTGAACTCTGATTTGACACGACGCCGCCCAGCGAGAGGAAGTCCAGAATCAGAGGAGGCCATAAAATTGAGCCAAACCGAGTCTTTAAACTCTCCTCCGAGTCACGCAGCAGCTCAACTCCTTCCTGCAGGGAGAGGTGTGTCCGCCCCGCCAGCCTTTGGTTTGTTAGGATTGCAGCAGAGATTTTATGAACTGAAGAGTCTGAGGCAGAGAGAGAAAACTTCTGCTGCAAACCGAGTAATGAGATGCACATTTCGAGGGGAACCAGCGGCAGTTTTGCTTCAAGACGGGCCAAGAGGGAGAAAAGTCAAAAGCTTGAGTGGACCTTTGTCCTAATTTTCCAGAAACATTACGTGCATTTCGACTCTAAAACATCTGCGGGTCACAAAAGGTGTGAGAAGCAGAGCAGCACACGCACTTTTTCTGATCCTTTCATGTGCTGCCAGAGGTTCATGGAGTGGCTGCTGTGCTGGTTGCTCAAAGTCCCAGAGGTTCTGGTAAAACCCCCGTTTCACCAAGACAAACCTCTTCCAGGCTGTTTCCTCCCTTTTTAATGATGAGTCCCACTTCAACAAGACAACTGTCACTAATTCAAATCCTCTTTGTTTCACTCTGCAAAGGCTCCAGCCAAACTGGACAAAACTTCTCAGATTTACAGCAGACGACTTTGAAAATGATTAAATGGATTATAAAAACACAAGAGAAAGAAAAACGTATAAGGTGAATAAATGAGCAGACTGCAAAATCACAAAATATCAACAAGTAGTTTTGGTCTAGATTCTAGTGCAAATATCTAGTTCCTCTGAAAGATTATTTCACTTGTAACATGGGAAGATGTCACATTATAAGTGGAAATAAAAACTAGTTGATCTAGTACTTTTTATCTATATTCAAGAAGTATTTACTCAAAACAAGATCCTTTACCTCTGTCCAAGAAATTACTCAAGTAAGAGTAAAATAGTATTTGGTGAAAAGTAACTAAAGTACTGAGTAACTGATCAAATTATCAATCATTTAATATTTAAAATTTGTAAAATGTAAAGTTAAAAATGGAAATTTTAGTATTTTAAGACCCAAAATGACAAAAATTCATATAAGTAACAAAAAACAACAAAATTAGGCAAAATTATTTTTTTTTCCAAATCAATTTTTTAAATAAAAAACTTTAAGAAAAACTGCAGGTGTGTGTCTGTGTCTGGTGAATCTTTGGTTAAAACATGTTTGTTTTTCATTCAGTAGGTAGAGAATAAAGAAATTTTACTCAATTAAGAGTAGAAATACTTTATAATAAAAGTAAAAGTATAAAGTAAAAAGTACAACATTGTAAAATTATTCCTAAAAGTAATTTTTTTTCCCAAAAAAAGAGAAAAAGATACTTAAGTAAACGTAACTCTGTGCCTTAGATTACAGATGTGACTGTTTATAGTGAACCTAACAGGAGCGGTGAGACAAAAACAGATATTTGTTCATCTAACCAACAACAGAAAACATGTGAAACTCACAGAGAAATGTCCTACATGTGCAACTTGTAAAATCTGCTTTGATGCATGTTTATGAAGGTTTGGGAGCTTTTGAACCTTTTCTTTCCGTTCTGGACTGAATCACGTTCAGCCTTTCTGGCTGGCAGATGGGCGCTCTGAATGCTGAACAACATCTGAATCATCTTTGTGGAGTTTGAGCTTGTGGGGAGCTACAGACCCTGATTCTCTCCACCAGGGAAACGAAAAGAACAAAAGGAAACCTGACACCCAGAGTTCAGCCTCATGATGCATCAAAGTTCATTACATCCGTATGTTTCTGCAGTAAATATTGGAAAACATTCTTTAACTTTTCTGTCCTCATGTGTTCGGTTTGTGTTCTTCGTCTGCGCTCAGGCTCTCCTGGGTTATGGAACAAGGATCCAGCTCTTTCTGTCACAATAAATATAAATCAATTATTCACTTGATAAATTAAAACAAGCTAAATAATTTCCATTTGCATAATTTATTGTTTTTTCTCTTCCTACCAAAAGTGGATGACAAAAGTCTTCAGTTTGGTGCTTTGGTCTCATCGAGCCCTTTGTTTACAGAGACTTTATCATTCATTTTATTTGTTGTTTTTGTTGTTTTGTTTATTTTATTTTGGATATTTAAAATGTCTTTCAGTTCCAGTGTTAAATGTTCATGAAAATTTAAAGTTTAATGATATTTGAGAATGCATTCTTTCATTATTATGTCATTATAGTAATTGAAAATGATCTCAAAACAATAATATTATCGTTTATCGCAATAACTACTGGGACAAAACTTGTCATTGTGACAGGGCTAATTGTGACATTTTTAAAGTTTTGCTTGGTTTGATGGTAAATAAAATAAAACCATTGAGATGAAACTTTGTTAAAAGAAATCTAACATCAGATATTTAAAGAACCAGTTATATTGTCCATGTTAGTGAAGCTTCAGAAGCTAATTAAACATAAAGTACACGTTACATTACTTCTTCTTTGGTGTTGGCAGTTTTGCAGCTCCACCTTGCATAGTTAATTTTTTTTATGGATGGAGGAATTTCTAGAAAGTTTGCATTCACCTAAAGCACCAAAATGTCACAGTTATCATAAAGTTTATATCAAAGAAGAGAGAATCCTGCTGTTCTTGTTTCTGTGATTTATTACAAACATTCCTAGATTAGTAAATAAGCAGCATTATGTGAACGGCCCTGGAGGAAATATAAAGGTGTGTCTGATTCACCCAGAGGTCATCTGACAGAGTGATGTCATGGGAGGGAACTTCTTCTTTTCCTTTTCATCCGAACAACTCGTGAAGTTTCCAGTCCCTCCGCCCCTCAGCCATTACTCACTGTCACACATGAAACCGAAACGTGAAGGAAACCTTTCCAAAGAGCTTTAAGACAAACACTTTCACAGAATCATTTCAGATCTGAATGATAAACCACTTTGTTTTTCATCTCATGTCCCAGTTTCATGCATTCACACCAGCTATGTTTAGTCCGCTTTAATCAAACTCTTTCTCGTTTGTCTAGAAAACCCGGTTCGTTTGTGGAGGCGTGAATGCGTAACTCTGAAAAAAGCGCCTAAAATCCAAGCAGAGCAGAGCAGAAACCGCCCCAAAAGCAGGAAGAGGACTACCGCGCAGGGCATTCTGGGTAAATACAACCAAAACAAACATGCTAGCTTAGCGCTAGCAGGAGGCCACAGACAAAAGAGAAATCCGCCACCGCTAAAATTGACGCTACTCTATTTTTGTTTACATTTCGTGAAAGAGGAAGTTGCGCTCATTTCTTCTTTGAAGGCTTTCGTGTCGTTTCCTCCTGTGGTTCTCGCTGCAGCGCCCTCACAGGGGAGGAGAGGAACAGGTTTCTCAATTAGTTTGGATGGTTTCATACAGGAGTGCCCAAACTTTTTGAGAGCAAGATCTTCTTTTTCTGTCACCAGCCACCTGAGATCTACCTCATCACACAAAGACATAAAAATTGCAAATTAAACTCTATTGACTTATTTTATATGCGAATATACATCAGTTATAGCAGAAATAATAAAGTGACAGAAAACAAGGTAATTATAATTGGACTGTAGTCCAATTTTGTCGTTTATTGAATGTTCAGAAACTACAGCAGGTGTAATGAGCCACAGCAAAGGTAAACAAAGATAAACAAAGGTAAACAAAGGTAAACAAAGATAAACAAAGGTAAACAAAGGTAAACAAAGATAAACAAAGGTAAAACAACCCGAACAGATGATCAACTCTAAACCACTCCTGCCTTTTTACTCTCTCTCTCTCTCTCTCTCTCTCTCTCTCTCTGTCGTTTAAGCACACCCGTTGCCGTGGTAACCGCCTGCGCCCTGCAAGCTGAGCAAAGATATTAAAAACACAACATTCAGTCCGTTACGATATCAGGTTTCCAGGCTTGATATTCATTTCTCGATTATTAATAAGCCCTTTTTTTCTCTCATTTTTTTGGTTAATGGAACCGAATGGCACTGAATTGCGCAACACCTTGTTGAAACAATAATTACTGAGATTATTAATTTTAACATGTTTCGTTGACTTTTTATAATTCTTTTTTAAAGAAGCTACGAACGTTTAGGATCTTAGTGAATATTTTTGATAAGTCCATCAGAATTGGAAGTGCTGGTCTCAGCGTCCTGGCGGCGTTCAGTTTGTCACCTGCCGAGATCGACTCAAAACCAATCGACGTATTGGGACCCCTGGTTTCATGCATTGTAGTGTGAAAGAGAACCTCAGAAGCTGAAAATGGAAGAAATGTTGCAGTTTTGGTTCCCAACTGCACCTTATGAAACAGCATTAGCCCCCATAAGAACTGAGAGTAAGACAATAAAGGCTGGAGGAAAATAATGATGGAAATAATACAGAGAAACAACACAAGCAGAAGTCTACTACTGGGAAAGATATGACAATGTTGTTTATAGCATATTCAGGTTGTGGGTCTTTTTGTTGTTGAAAAAGTTGCTGTAATTATTCTAGTAAATAATTCAGAAAATAAGTAAAAGTGTTCTTGCATTATTTATGCCATTACTATTTGAGAAAATGGTCACAAACAACAGTATTTTAGTTTATCGCCATCACTTCTGGGACATTTTATTGTGCAGCAGAATTGGTTATGGTGACAGGCTGATTTCCAGTAACATCACCAACATTCTGCACCAGTAACTGTGCAGGGATGGTGATCACTCAGCTTTGGTTGTACAAACATCACAGTTCTCTCCAAACTGCTGTGGAGGAAACTGTCCCAAACTTTCTCCACATCCACAGAACAAAACATGAGCCTCATTACGTCATCAGAGGGTAACGATCTCCACTAAAGCCACTCCTAGACATGAATTCCCTCGTTTCTTCAGTCAGTAAGTGGATGAAACCACGCCACACTACGTCACTGTGGGCTGGAAAAGTAATAAAAAGTGAGAAACATCCATCTGGAAATCACTACTGAGTCAGATGATCATAAACATTTGAATGATGGAGCATCTTTGGTGAGAAACTAATTTGTGTGCAGCAGACCACCCTGACTAACGCCACTACCTCCACCCTCATCCTCCTCCTCTTCCTCAGTGAAGACAAACAATACCAGCAGAGGAGACATGTTTGGATGAAGTCTGGGGTTTTATCAGCTGTGGACATTCCTGCCGGGCGAAGAGCAAACAGGCTGTGGGAACGATGTTCTCGCTGATTCAGGCTGCGGCTGCCGTCATGACGTGAAAATGAGGCAGTCAGGGATCAGTAAATGAGATTTATGACTCATGGAAGGAGAAGTCTCACTCTCTCCTTATGCTGTAGCTTTGATTTAATGCAGCCATAATATAACATAAAATATTTTAGTTTACATTCATGTCAACAGTTTTTGTGGCTCTGATTACAAACACTCTGCACAAAAACAGAATCTACCCACAGATGAATCTTAAAGGGGACGTTTTATGCAAAATTAAAAATTCACATTTTGAACGTTTTGTTTTTCCATTCGGGTCTCAACTGGTTCTGAAAACAGCCGAAGCGCTTAAAAGAATTATCCAATTAAAAAATGATGGCTCTTTGGTGTCTAGAAAATGAGCTGTTTGTTGAGTCATTCTGCGCCGTTACCTAGCAACCCCAGCTAAGCCTAGCCCGTCACTTAGCAACTTCAGCAGAGTTCCAGCACATTTGGTCAGCTGGTTTTACCGCTGTGCAATGGCTGCTGGAAAAGAAACATGTTTTGTTGTTGACTTTACAACCAGAAACCACTTGCTACAGTCTTGTTAAAAAATAGTTTCTTCAAAAAATGCAATGAAGGTATTTTGTATGGCCCCCTGATGATTTTCCCATGTTATAGGTTAAATATTCTGGTACTCTTTTATCAATATTAAGGAATTGTTGACTTAAAATAAACTACATCTTAGTAAAAGGTTTCTTGTAAATTGGTTTTGTCTTGTTCCAAGTGTATGAAGATATTTGCACTAGAAACTAGACAAAAAATACTTGGCAAGATTTTATGTTTTTGCAGTGCAGATTCATCTGTAAGTAATTATAAATGATAGAAATTATTTTTAGGGCTAATAGAATGAATGGATCTGCATCAGATCAGTGCAAACTGCTGGCACACAAACTCCATCTGCAAACCAAATAAAACACAACATCTTTGTCTCTGCTGACTGAATTTAGGTAAAAATTTGATTTTCTTTTTTATTGTTTTGCACAAACTTTTTCAGACAGTCTGAGTGACACCACCCAGTCCGGTTGGTGGCGGGGCCTTAGCGAGAGGAAACCAGGAACTCTGGGAGGAGCAGCTTCCCACACCCAGAAGAAGAGACGCACATCGCTCTAAAACAAACAGTCCTCCACTCAGGAAGGAAAGGACTCTTTTTTTGGGACTTTATCAGATCTGCAAGATCCTCGGTCTGTCTCTCATCCACTGCTGACTTGTAGTGTGACAGCAGCTCATTTAGTCTTTACGAAATAAAAAAAAGAAAAAACAAAGAAAAATCACATTCCAGTTTGAGATTCTCATCTTTCCTCAGGATCACTGATTCAGAACCAATTTATTAAAATAAGCTTGTTTTATTATGGATCCTCCAGAACAACTGGGACATCATGAATAAACCTCCTTTAATATGTTTCAAATTAAAGGGAACATGTGTGAACTGTTTCTTGTAGAAAAACTGGACCACTGAAACATGATTAATGTCCTCATAAAATGATGCAAAAAAATATCTTCAAATTTTGCACACCATATTTTGTGATACCGCAATGCATCTTGTCTCATTTTTTAATTTCACAGTGTTTGCACTGAAGAATAAGAATGACAGAGTTGAAACTCAAAACCACACTTTGGTCTCCGCTGGAACGCTGCTGGTTTGCTACAAATTCAGGACGCCCCATCTCCACTGAAAGTCAGGCATAAAGCTCCATGGCTGCTAGTTCTCACAAAATACGTTCGTCTCTTCGACTTTAACATCTGTCCTACCAGACTGCAGTAGAATGTTTCCACAAAATCGACAGAATTTCCTTAAAAATACAGGAGCACCAACAAGGAAACATGTCAGCATTTTTTATCATCTTATGAGCAGTATCACAGGATGCAGCCAGAGCCTGTTACCTAGCAACCCCAGCAGAGTTCCACCCGTTACCTAGCAACCGAGCTCCAGAACATTTGGTCAGCTGTATTTTTCTTTTACTGCTGTATGAACTGTACACTGTAAAACGTTAAAGCAGCATTTAGTTGTGTCTACTACATTCTACTCGTTAAGTCAAATAAATTTAGATTTTGAACTTAAATGTGAGTTTGTGAAAGATAAACTTACAGCAGTAAGTTGTGTTAACTTTTTATTAATTTGATCAAACCTCTAAGAGTTGAATAAACTAGAGTTTGTAGGTTAACACTTAAAAACACTGAAAGAAGAAAAAGACAGGAGTGGGAAATATTTCCCAGATTCCTTAGCGGCATGTTGTCGTATCCTGAGATGGAAGTGCGATCTGACTTTTGTGTTTTATAAAGGCAAATGTTTGCAACTTGCTCAAAAACATTTAGTGTGAACAGGACATAATCCTGAAGCTTTGCAGAATTCATTGTGATGTCTAATAAAATTCATTATCAGATCAGAAATTTTGTTCATGTGATTTGAAACAAGAATTTAAATTATTCCAAAGTAAAATAAGTAGTTATTTTAACTTGATATTGAGGAAAATAATATAGAAATGTGGCTCTTTAACTTGGAGAGGGTAGTTTGTTTGTTTTTTTTTTACGCGTGCATGGATGCTGCTTTCTTGTTCGTTGTGCAGGAGGCTCTACTTCTGTTTTTCAAACATATATTGTACATCTATTTGCAGCCATTTTCAGGTGCGAATGTAAACATGGAGTTGGGGCAGCAGCTTATTTGGATTTAAAGTGACAAGATGTCCTAAAACAACTCAAAATAGGAAGAACTAAGAATTGTTTTGTGCAGAAAATGCAGTCAGTGATTTCACACAGATTTTCTGTTTCCCTCTGTTCTGGATTTCTTCAAAATGGACTTGATTCATGCAAAGTGTCTAACAGGAAATCCTGAAAGAGCTGAATGAATGACAGGACCTGTTGCACAATGCCAGTTATTATGCGAGAGCGGTGTTTTGAGAGTTCAGCGCAGCAGGAGCTTCCCTCAGCTGTCTCCTGGTTGTGCAACTGCAGCTCCTTGCTGGAACGTCTCGGCAGGAACTGTGGCTGAGGAAGAGCAGGATCACGTTCACCTCCTCATCTGCGCCCTCTGCCCCAATAACCAACGCAGGCTTAGGGAAATATCTCCCTGTCACCCAGAGAAAGAGCCTGACTTTAAAAACATATACTGTCGTGTGTTTTCTGATAATCCTGAAGAGTTATTGTGTAGCACAAATTTATCCACTTAAGTCTGTTAAGACCAAGAAAGAATTTATTTAATCTAAGGTGAACATCTTGAAATCTGCATCTGGATAAATGAACAGAAATTGATAAAGTGCCCAAAACTAATTCAATACATTTTAACTAAAGTAACAGTAAAAATACCAAGATCTTACTTTTATTAAAGTAAAAATGTACTGAGTACATTGCAAACACAAAATCTTACCAAGTATTTTTAGTTTTGTTTCTAGTGCAAATATTAAAGTATATTTGAAATAAGAGAAAAGTAACTTTTTTTTACAAGATATAGGAGTTGATTTTAAAAAGCAGTAATTCCTTTTGCAGATTGTTTCACTTATAAATGTCTTGTTATAAAGTGGAACTACTCCTTTTTATCAATATTAAGGGAATTATTGACTTAAACAAGCTTCTGAAAAGTGACTTATTTCAAGAGCAATAAGACATTTTACTAAAGCAGAATTACTTCATAAGGTTTTGTGTTTTTGCAGTGTGCCTATGATCCAAACAAGAGGAGCAGGAAACAGTTCCTGCAGACAATTAGAGTAATTTATTTTGTCAAATGAAAACCTTTTGTTTGACTTGGAGGCATTTATGGGCCTTTTACTCCACTTTTATGAGGCACAAACTCTCCCACACTCTCCTGTTTCAGTGTTAACTGACACTGTGAGGTCAGGAGAACCTGCTGGGATTCTCCCTCCTCATTTGTTCTGCAGACGATCAATGGTGGGAGAGCGAGGCTGAGGTCACAAACAAGTCGGATCAAAGGGAGGACCACTGCTGGGAGAAACAGCCAAACAACCGCATGGAGAGAAAACAAGACAAGTCCTGAAGTTGTGGGTTCACAGAGACAAACAGCTAAAGTTCCTTCTCATCTGTCCCTGCTGGACGTCCCAGCGGGACGACTGGACTCCCTGGCACCAGAGCCTGGCGCTGGGGGAGATGTCGCTCTCAGATAGGGTCAGGAGAAGCTCCACCCAGCAGGAACGGAGCACACTCAGCCAAACCTGAGAAGGAAAACACCGCAGGACAGAAAGCACAGCATTCCTCTGATTCACGGGATGCGTTTTGGTTCTGAACCCACAGCACACAGCAGAACCTCAGTGGAAAGTTCTGCCAGAACATTATGGGGCGCCGTTTGTAATGCTACAGTCAATTAATGGGTTAATTATGCTTTCTAAAGAAACAAAAAATGCAGCTTCATTGATCAAAGTCATATTTTCTCCGTTATTCATTAATTTAAATGCCATAATTTCAAACTAAGCAATTAGCAAACTAAATATTCAGATACCAAGCTAAACATTTAGCCTCAAACCAAATATTTACTTAGCTAGCTAAATATTTAGCAAATTGGTCACATGCCAATTTACTTGCCACTAAGTGGAAATGGACCACCAAAATAAAAGCTGGGTCTTGTGATGCTCTTAAGTTTGAAACTAAAAATTTAGTTCAGAGTTTAATATTTAGTGTGCAAACTAAATATTTCGTTCACAAACTATCTTTTATCGCAGCTCTAAACATTTACGTAATATGCTAATCTTCTGGCCGATAAGTGGAAGTGGACTACCAAAATAAAAGTTGGGTCTCGTAAACCTCTTTAGTTTGTAACTAAATATTTAGTTTGGATCTAATGTTTTCTATTAGCACACAGTCGCAGATATAAACATTTACACTCCTGCTGCATCTTTGAAGAAATAAAAACATGAATAAACGAATCTTAAATTATAAACTAATGTGAGTTTTCCATGAAGTCAGACAAATTAAAACTGATTTTTTTTAATCCATTCCTGTTACGGTCTTTGGCGTTAACTTTAAAAGAGGAACCCAGAGAACCTTTTCTTTATTATGTAAACTAATCTAATTTGGTTGATCTTCATTTCAGATGACAGCCGTGCTGTGAGACTGCGGCGTAATCTGTGTTTTTAGTGAGAACAAGATGCAGGAACATGAAAACGTTCCTCGCTGTAACCAAAACCCTCGCAGCTCTGACTCCTTCCAGATGCCAACTTCTGCAGCAGGATCTGTGACGCACAGAGGTCATTGTTGTTCGCCGACAGATGATTCCTCAGCTCCCATCCTGAGGAGCAGGGTGGAAGTCACGCAGGATCGGGGTCAAGCCTTTTGACCCTGACATCAGTTTCCTGAACACATAGGCCGGGACCCTGAGAGGAGAGTGAGGTCATCCTGTGTGGCGCAGATCGCAGCTGATTCGGTTTAAAGCTGCAGCAGATTAGCAGCTGATTTTATGCTGCTCACGTTTATGTGCTGTTTGTTCTGTGAGGAAAAACTCTAGTTGGCTTCCTGCCATGTTTCTGCAGCTGGTTGAGCTTTAAGTGTTTGTGTCTCATTAGCAAAGAAACAAATGCTGGAGTTGTAAAAACTAAATGCATATCGTGGTTTTGATTTTTCTGTTTGATGTTAACTTGGTTGCTGTGGTTGCTGCTTTGCTTATGACACAGACTGGGATTGCTGGGAAATTACCATTAAGGTAACTAATCCTCAGAGTTGTGGCTGATGCTGAAGCACCAACGGCTTTGCAGCTGTTGACCACAGCAAGGTTCCTGCACTGCAAAAGCACAAAACCTAACCAAGTCCTTCTGGTCTAATTTCTAGTGCTAATATCTTAATGCATTTGAAATAAAACGAAACTAACTTGCAAGCAGAGCTGGGTAGTAACTAGTTACTCAGTTACATTTATTTGAGTAACTTTTGAAAAAATTTACTTTTAGAAATATTTGTACTATCCTGCACTTTTAATTTTTACTTGAGTCAAACTCCGGGTTTTCTCATGGCAGAATTTGCTGATGCTCTATTAATTTGTTTATGACACATTTGAATTAAACTGAACCATCAGAAACAGGTGAGAAACAATTTTAACACCAAAAGGAATGGAGCAGTGATGGTATGTTAGGATTTAGTTTTCAGAACCGGCACTACAGGGCAGCAAAATGAGAGGAGAAATGTGTTGTCATGCAGTTTTACTACATCAAACTTCTACTTATACTTAGTTAATAATACAATTAAAGTTATTTTGGAATAATGCTGCTCCTTCTATTTTAACATGTCATTATTATCTGACTTTATGAAACAAAAGTTTCTAACCAAACAAACACAAATAAGTTTCTAGCAAAGTGAAATTTTATGTACTTTATTACTGTACTATTGCTCAAACATACACAAATTACTTTCTGTATTTGATCCCTTCAGAACCGTTATGTTGTCTTTTGTGTATTTCATTTTGAAATAATTATTACTATTTTATCATTTTTAAAATACAATAATTTTCACAATTAATTATGTTACAATTAATTGTTTCAGAAATCTACCGCTTTTCACTTTTAAAGTCACTCTTAGTTGTTCTACCATTCTCTACATGTAATTCTTACGCCCTCTGGTGGATGTTCTAAACATTTCAACACAAATTATTAAGAGTTTTAACAGGGCCGAGACTTCAAAGCTTTAATTTTGTTTATTTAATTTTAACCCATTAAAATTTAACGCAACTAATCACTTTTTTATGTAGAAAACTACAGAGGCGGAACCTTTGTACTCACATTTCTGGTACACCCATAAAGCTGACGCACAAGCAATGTCCGCAAAAACAACGCAATGAATGACAAAGTCGCTTCTCTTGACCCGCTGGGTATTAATTTCTGCCACAAACAAATTATCTGATGATCGATTATGGAGCCATGGATATCCTGCAGTTTGGCTCCAAAAATTAGAGGAAGTTGTGGTGACTTCCTGCCTGAAGCAGCCAATCAGACGTAACGATCTCAGCCGCCTAACCCCGCCCACTAATTTTAATGAGTGTACCTCATTGAATCTTTTTGGACTTTGTCTAAAAACGTCAGTAGTTGTTAATCTGGATTTTGTTCAAACATTGATAAGAATATTTTTTATCAGTCACAGTCCTGATCTTTTGAAAACTGCTGCCCTCTGCTGCCGTTTATCAGAACCACACCTAAACGCAATACCTGTTTACATTACAAATGTGTCAATATTCTGCTAATTTAAAAAACACAAACAATTTTGCAGTTGACGAGTTCCCATTAAATAAGAATCACAATTAAAATAACATGTGAATAAGTTTGAGCATGTGATAAAAAACATGCAGTTCAAAAACAAATTATGGTGAAACACTTGAAATGATACAAAACTAACTCAAAAAGAACTTTTCAGCAAAGAAAATAATAGCTTGTTTAAGTAAATAATTCCTTAATTTTGACCAAAAAATGCTTGTTGCATTAGCAGATTAATTTACTTATGGGAAAAATGTCTTGTCATAAGTTAATTAATCTGCCAATGGAACTATTACTTTTTCATCAATATTAAATAATTATTGACTTAAAACAAGCTCCTATATTTGGCTGAAAAGTTGGCTGCAAGTTTGTTCTGTCTGATTTCAAGTGAACTATGATATTGTCTTTAGAAACTCGTCCAAAACGGTCGGTAAGGTTTTGCGTTTTTGCAGTGTGCTGCACAGACATGGCCGCTGCGCCGTCATCCTCCAGCTACTTCCTGTTGCCGTCTTCTCTGTGGTTTGCGCCAGTGGCAACATCCGGTTCTTAATCATGTGACTCCTTTGATGCGAAATAAACCAACTTTGATCCATCCTAGCACAAAAGCTTTTTTTTTTAAATCAAAAAACAAGTTTGTTTTCCGAAATTGGTGTTTACCTTAAACTATTTTATTCTCAAAATGTCAAATTATGCAATTATATGGTCAATGGAAACACAACTACGATTTTTACACAACACATACATTCTGTACATGATGCATAATCTCTTCTCCGATTCCCCAGACAATAGTCGCTGTAATCTGCTGGGATTACAACTTCAACAAAATAATCTGCAGGACACATTTCATGAGGAAATTGATTTCTGCTGAGCTGATTCTGTGAACATTTTCAGAATAGCTATTTAGTGTTTAGCCAGATGGCTTCCTCTGTCAATCCTTTCTCACAGCCAAGATTAGGATTACATGCACAAACACATGCATCCACACACACACACACACACACACACACACACACACACACACACACACACACACACACACACACACACACACACACACACTGGTTTGTCCTCAAATACGCCTGTTGCTAAATGTTTGCTTGTTGGCAGATGATGGCGACACAATGCAGAGTCTGATGAGTTGCAAGTGCAGCTTAAGTTATTAAACGGGGAACTGAAATTACAGGTTAGAGGAGCGGGGCGGATTAAAGTATTTTTACCGCAAAGCCACAGAGCAAAGGCGCTGATCTGAAACGGAGAGGTTGGAGACGGAGGGAGGGCGAGGATGAGGGGACAGATTGAGGAGGATCTAGTGGCAGAGACCTGCTGCCTTCTCCTCCAGATCTCCGCGGCCTGTGGGCCAGCATGAAGCAGGCACCATGGGCTTTCTGGAAAACTACCAGGAGATCGACCCCGTCACTTTGAACCTTTGCATCCTCATCGCCAGCTACGTTATCTTGCTCCTGGTTTTCCTCATATCCTGTATCATGTATGACTGCCGGGGCAAAGATCCCACCAAGGAGTACGCTCCGGACCCGCAGCCCACCCAGTCCCCCATCAGGCTGGTGGTGATGCAGAGCTCCTCGGCGCCGATGGGCCGGTGGGACACGGCCAACATGATCACCACCTACCACGAACCGTCGCACTCGGACTTCAGGGAGAAGAAGAGCACGATGGTGTGAAGGACACAGAGCTGATAAACTCTGTACATACCTCACCAATTTTTTTTTTTTTTTATTGCTGTACATATTCGTTTGCTTTTACATGTTGCTGTTTTGTGCCGGGACAATGCTCGGATTTAACCTGCACAGGACCAGACTCGGGAGGTAAGAGGAAGTGACGCAGGTGTTTAAGTGACGACTGCTGCGTATTAGGGCCGCTGTAGATTTAAAAAAAAGGAAAAAAGAAGAAGGAAGAGTAAATTTAAACAAAAACTGCAAAAAAAAAAAAAAAAAAAAAAAAAAAAACTTTGGAGATTAATTTCAGAAATGTTTTAAGAAAAAAGTCGGAAATTTCTGAGTTTGAAAAGTAGAACATGTACAAGAAACTCATTTAAAAAAATGTATCTAGAAAATTTTCTAGAGAATTTCTAGAATAACATGAAAATTTCTGAGTTTCAAAAGTTGAAAAATTTAGACTTTCGGAAATTTTTGGAGTTTTAAAATAACAAAAAAAGACTTTTGAACCCCAGAAAATTCCATGGTTTTTCTGGAAATTTTCTGACATTAACCTCAAAATTTCTGAGTTTGTTCTGTAAAATTTCTTAGGTTTTCGGTGGATATTTAATCCTTTTTTCTCTTAACAGTGGCTCTAATACCCCATAGTAAAACATGCACTGCAAAAACACAAAATCCTACAGAGTATTTTTGGTTTATTTCTTAGCACACTTTAAATGAGACAAAACTAACTTACAAGAAATAAACATGAGCTTGTTTTAAGTCAATAACAATTGAATATTGATAAAGTAGTCCCTCTTGCAGATTATTTCACTTAGAAAACACTTTCACATGTTATATATGTTAAAATTTGCCAATGGAAATATTCCTTCTTCATCAATACTAAGTTATTGTTTATTTAAAACAAACTCCTATAATTTAGAATTTACTTGTAATCAAATCTTATTTATACGACACTTTACAACAGTGGATGCTGAACCAAAGCACTTTCTGTTAGTGCAGTAAAAAAAAGTTAGTAAGTTAGTTTTATCTTATTTCAAGTGTGCCGAGATGTTTGTACTAGAAATTAGACAAAACTCTAATTTGTGTGTGTGTGTGTGTGTGTGTGTGTGTGTGTGTGCGTGCGTGTGTGAGTGTGTGTGTGTGTGTGTGCGTGTGTGTGTGTTCCGGTAAAATCCCTCTTTATCTCACGGGTCCCAACACAAAGCCGTCTGTCTGCTCTGGAGGGGAAATGTCACAACTAATAAAGCAGGAGGAATAAAGGCAGGACGGTGGGCGTTTGGGTCAATGGAACCAAGGAAGGGTTGGAGATTAAGGTCAATGTTGGAAAAGATGCAGGTGAGAAACTGTTTACCCTCGAATCCACTGGACTTTGCACTTCTCACTCCAGATGGTGATAAAAGTTATAAAATCCCGAGCGAAGTTCAGGTGAAACCTCAGAGTAGCACTACTTCAGCATATTTTTACTCAAGTCAAAGTAAAAATAACTATCCAAGAAATTACTGAATAAAAGTAAAAAAAGTATCTGGTTAAAAGGCGACCCAAGTGCCGAGGAAATGATAAGAACATCTGATTTAAAATCTATAAATGCAAAAATGTAAAGTTGCGTCCCAATTCTGGCATTTTAAGGACTAAAATAAAATAAATAACATGATTGTAAAATAAAAGATTAAAGCTTCACTTTTACAAATCATAAAAAAAACAAATGAAGCTAATATTACAGTAGATAATGCATAGTGTATGCTAGAACAGGGTGAAGTAAAGAAAAGGTTTAAGTTAATACATGAGAAATTTGTAGTATGTACCTTTATTTGTCTGATTAATTAACTAATTGTCAGAATAACTTATAGATTAATTGATTACTAAAATAATTGTTAGCTTGTCATGTTTCATATGTTCTGCATTTGACAACAACTAACTGCAGCAGCTACTTGATTGTGCTATGAAATGATTCTATGTGCCAGGAAATTACAAAACACCGTCCCTTTAAATGTTATCTTTATTGGATTATTGGATACAATTGATCAGACTTATCAGAAACATAACAACAGGGATGTAGTTTTATGCTGAGAAATATATTTAAACTCAAGTTTACCACTGGCCAAGTTGTATAATTTATCAGTTTTATGAAAAATATGTGATTACTGGCCAAAGAACAAAATAACAACAAAACTTTCCTTTAATTTTCTGGTAAATAAAAACAGGACAACAATCGTTTTAGAAGCAACTTACACAAATATTTACAAACTTCCTCCTGATAACTTACCAGCTGTCTTTTAATCCCTGTTACATTTTTATCCTTCGTCCTTTTCAGCTTTTTGTGTCTTTTTATGAAATGCTGTTAGTTTTACATCAGATTTACACCTTCTGAAAAGATTCATAACGATGTTTTTGGTGAATATGAGACATATTTTTGTGTTGTTTCTTGCTTTGAAAGGAGGCTTTTTTTCCCACTCAGCCTATTTTTCTTATTGTTGAAGCACGACCTCTGACCTCAACTGAGAGTTTTGATGTTGTGATGAGTGGCTGATGAGTAACGCTGGAGATCGGCCAGTTTTGGGAAGGTTCTCACTGCGGTTCTCTGGAGTCCCAGAACCATAGAAAAGGTTCCGGACCGATAGATATCTACGACTTTGACTGTCATATATTGAAGTGTTTGTTTTTGCCTACTTCCTGTTGTCAGACAGGTTCTAAAAAGGCCATTTTTAACTCTGCAGGTCTGGCAGTAACCCAATGTCAATGTGAGAAAATTAAACCAAAAACATCTTTTATATCATTGAGGCGTCCTGTTTGAAAGATTGTAAATTGCGTCACTCATATCGTCCATTTGCATGATATAATGTAATCCCATTTATTATCAGCTCCACATAACAAGGACGTTGCATGTCAATAGATAACATTTGTGTTTAATGTGTAACCAGAAGCCAGCTGACATACACAATGCAAAAACACAACATGTTACTGGAATATTTCTGTCCACTTTCAAGTGCAAATGTCTTTTTAATAAGACAAAACCAACTTAAAAGTAACTTTTCAGCCAGTTATATTACATCATTCCAATTTTAGGGAATTATGTCAATAGTTCCTTAAAATTGATTATAAAAACATACTAATTCCACGTGAGGATTGTTTCCACTTATTACAAGACATGTTTAAATGTGAAAGAAATATGGAACTAGTATTTATGTTATAAATCAAATAGTGGAACTAGAGTTTTTTCATCAATATTGAGACATTATTGACTTAAAACAAGCGCCTGTATCTTGTTGAAAAGTTACTTGTAAGTTAGGGTTATTAAAAAGTCTACGAAAATATTTGCATTAGAAAGTGGACAAAAATAGTTGGTAAGATTTGGTGTTTTTTATCAGTGGTTTTTGGTGCAGCGCCACCACAGGTGAGGAGGGGAACAGGTTTTTTAAAAGGTTTGGTTTGTTTTTTTACAGTGCGAAGAAAGCAAACTACACCAGGTGAAAATGTAATTCTGACAAATCTGACATAAGAAAAATGTGTTCAGTCTTTCACATGAACAAGCTGAAACAAGAGAAAGACTGAACTGTTGGTTAACAAGAATATTATCCTGCAAAATACATGCGGACTTAGATATATGTCTGCTACAAAGAGACAATGTTTTATTTTTACGTCCCAGCGTTCAGCTTGTGTTGCTAAAGCTGAACAGAAATAGATGTAAGAAAGCCGCCTAGACTCAGGGCTGGTGCTCAGAGTAATCCTCACACTTCTAGGAAATAAATGGATTTCATTCATAAAACCGAACTTCTGTAATCTGACTACAGACTGGAAACACATGATTAATGAATTTGTTTTTAAATTACACTGTTTTTCTGGAAATTCTCAATTATAGCCTATTAATCTAGCTGGTTTTAGCAGATTATGGTTGCAGGGTTCTGTTAAACCAGAGTTTTATTGCAGATTATGGTGATGAATGGAAACACAGATTAAGTCAAGCAGATGTTACCGAGGCAGATAAATCAAGAGTAGGAAAGCAGCCATGATCTTCAGACAACATGAAGCAAACTCACTGGCATGCATTTAATCTGGCAGATGAATGTGAGATTATTAGAGAAGCTCCAGTGCCAACCCAGTGGGTATCTCTCTGAGGTGGTACTGGTGTGATGACAGGTTAACTCCAGCTGTAACAGCCAGCAGTAGAATCCACACACAGATATTCCAACCCGTTAGTGGCAGACAAACCACAAAAAGACAATGTGAAAATGCATTTTAAAAAAGTAATTTGATAAAACAATAAAAAGAGGAGTTGGGTAGAAACTAGTTACATTTATTTGAATAACTGTTTGGGAAAAAAAATAACTTTTAAGAGTTTTTATGTTTTATATTTAACCAAACATTCACCAGGCACACATCTGCAGTTTTTGTTAAAATGTATCAAGTTTTATTGTGAAATAAATTGATTTGGGGGAAAAAAAATATTTTGCTTGATTTTGCTACTTTGTAATTATGTTATTTATATTAATTATTTTCACTTTGATCTTTAAACACTTTGGTCTTTAAACTCCAAAATTTCCATGCAGGTGTATATTTTGGTTTGTCTGTTGATGTAATTTTTAAATATTAAATGATGTTGTGATCAGTATTTGAGTAGACTTTTTACCAAATACCTTTTTACTCTGAATTGAGTAATTTCTTGAACAGCTACTTTTTACTTTTACTTGAGTAAAAATATGTTAAAATAGTGCTACTCTGCCATTGAATGCACTTCAATGCCAGGAAAAACACAATATGACTAATTTACACAGCAGGCCTCGATGCTCAATTCTGATTTTTTTGCTAGAATTAAATTACAATTAAATATATTTTTAAACTTATTTATTAATGCAATTTTTAGCTTCAGTCCTCATTGCCACATAAAAAAGCATGTTTTAGTGATTATTATTCAAACTATTATTTTGTGTGATGGTGAGGCATGTTATGAAATCCAGAGTGGTGAAATGCACGAAAGAAATTTGTTCACCTTCACAATTAACAGAAAAAATAGAAATCCACCTCAGAAGTAATGTGTTTATTCATTTTAAATGGGATTCAATGGCAGGAACCGTAGAGAAGGAACACTAAAGGCTCTGTTTGGTATGAAAAAGCATAAAAAAGACACACAAAAAAATTGGATACATTTTATGCTATTTACTTCAACACAGACAAACTTCAACAAAATAAAACTCAAAAGGACACAAGAACCACAGATTAAAAACTAAAAACTCACTTTCTCACTTAGTTTTAGGCTCTGACCTTCACACTGTGGTTGAGATGTTAGAACACCATGACTGGATGTGACCAATACACCCTGTCCAGGAAAGTGTAAACCAATTAGAAAGCTATTTAATTTGCTGCCACGTGTGGACACAAAGCCTCTTTAATTCAATCTCTCTCCTGCTTGGACATTTTTCACAGCAGACTCATGGAAGTAGTTCTGCTAAAACCCAAATATGCTCTCTGGGGTGTCAGTACTGCTTTTTATGTGGTTCTAAACATGTACAAGTGACATATTTACATGCAATCTCAGTTTTATACTCAAAAGTTAGACATTCATGTACCCTAAAGAATCTGCAAGATAACATTTAGGAGAAGCTTCACGGCTAATTATCAGACATTCAGCTATTTCTAAAAAAATTATTTTGATAGAAAACCTTTAAAAAACAAGAAGTCACTTCTATGTGAGAAACGTATGAAGAACAAACTGAAGTTCTGCAGAAAACTCAAGGATATAAAGCAAAACACTCGGGTCAATCTTTGTTTCACTCATAAACCAGATCTAACACAAGGTAGAGAGAAAAACAATCAAAGAATCATTGTGGATTTGCAGGAAATATCTCCAGTAGCAGTCAGTCCTGCAACAAACCTGAAGAGGCCTCTGACTATATGATGGACTCATAACTATCATGACATGCTAACAGCTCCATATCCAGGCAGAAGAGACAATATTAATCCATCACATTTGCTTTTGCCACTGTTCTGCCTGGCCGTATGTTTAGAAACCCGATCAAAGAGACGATGGAGTCGGACATGATTCTGCGTCCGTTAAGCAATCAGGAATTAAAAACATGAAAGCTGTAAACCAGAGTAGAGAAGATTTAATCTTACACAGAAGCTAATATAAATGGTAAAGTGTGGTTAATGTTAGCTTAAAATGTAAGTTCGGGTTTTTTTGCTTACTAATTTGATCATGAAATCTAAAAATTTTCTAATTTAATTTAGATGGAAACATCCAAACAGTTACAGATTAAGATTAATATGAGGCCCTGCTCTAATCAATTTCCTCTGATTATAACAGCAATTCTCTGAATCTTTGATTCTATACAACTGAACAATTCAGTTGTATACAATATTACATGTTACTCATGTAATATTGTAAAAGCAGATTAACATATTATTCTGTTTATTATTGATCAGTTTTCTTGTCATTTTCTCAATTTATTGGATGATTTGTTTCTTTCTATTAATACTTTAAAAACTAACAGAATAGGTAAAATTATATTTTAATAATGTTTTAGAAGTACAATAATGATTAATTATTTCTTTGTGATTAAATAAAATATTTAGTCAAAATACTTGTTTAGGTCTTGGAATTAAAAGTTAAAGACTTGGACTCAACTTCACCAGAGAAGAACTGAAATTACTAACAAAATTTTGTATGTTTATTAAGATAATTGTTTTTAAAAAGTCCTCTGTTTCTTCATATCAGCCTTTTTACTTTTAATGTCACGTTTCTTTAAAAAATATTTAAATTACGGAAGAGCATGTGGTGAAAATGTCAGCATTTTTATTTTAGTGTATGTTTCCCTAATTAGAAGTAAAAAATTACTTTAGATAATACAAAACTTACCTCAGCCACCTTGTGTTGGTGGAAAAAGAACAGTATTTATGCAGCAGACACTCAGGAAGAAGCTGGAAATGTTTAAGAAAATAAACTGCTGGGAATAATTAAGCAGTACAAACAGGCGGTGCATGTGAATGCATTTTTATCTGATATAAAGGCAGAGAAGACAATGTCTGCTGAACTGGAAGAAAGACAGGAGAACTAGAAGCAGGTTTCAGGAACGAGAGCCTGTTATCAAAGTAGGACAGTCTGACTCATAAAATAGCTAATAATAAAGCTCATATAAAAGAGAAAATGATAAAAAATTCCCATATTTACAACTTTCAAGTACTCACATCACCAGGAAACCCGGTGGATGCTGGGAAACAACAAACATTTTAGGGGAAAGTTGGTCTTTTTAGATCCAGATTTTATCATTCAGGCTGAGAATAGGTGGAAAATATTCAATCAAGATAAACTTCAAAGGTAATTTGTTTTGCATTCAGCAAAGAAAGAAAGTTTCATTTTTTTCACTATTGTGTTTTTTTTTGTGAATGAAAAAGTTTAAAAGAAATTGACAGAAAAAATAAATAAATTTACTTTACAATAATAGAACATGTGACAAATCTTTATTCACCCATGTGATATTTTATCTTAAATCTAAATTTAAAAAATCTCCCTGCTCAGAAACATTTACACATCTACCACTCATCTGCATGCCAACTATTTTTGCAGCAGGAGTCTTTTAGTAAATAGACAAATAAAGCAAACCAATAAACAATGAAATTTAAGGTTATTGTACAGTTTGTAGATTTGAAACGTAAACTTAATCACTGTTTTAATATTCTTCTACTTAAGATCTTCCAATGAATATTTTAAATGAGTTTTTATTGTTTTTACATTGGTTAATGTTTTTGTTTTAATTCGGTATCACTTTGAGATTTACATTTAAATTACATTTTATTATTACTATTATCCTGAATACAGTATTTGATACCTTCTTAGGAGAAAATTTTACCATATTTCATCCTTTAGTATTTATCAAGTTTCATATGAAATCAAACTTCTGACCTTTAAGTGTTTTTTTTTACTATCTTCTCAAACTTTGAACAGAATTTGGAAAAAGTTTACAGTTGTCTACAAAATTCTTTAATAACATATTAACATGATTTGTGTGCAAAATAAAAAAACATTATGATTTGAGAGCAAACCAAAGCAAAGTTTGTTTTGAGGTAGAGTTGGGAAACTACAATGCAAAAATAAAAATAAAACACGGCATTACTAAATAAAATCCAACCCGTTAGTCTGTGCATGTATTTCCAGTTGTCTGTTTAGATGTAAAGATCGTTTGACCAGGTGGAAATTCCACGTGTAATCTGATGCAGCGTCTCCGGTGAGAGCAGGTTAAACGGCAGAGAAACCTCATCCTCGACCCACCTGAGAAAGTGATTAGTGGAAGTCAGACAAACACTCAGATCAGTTACATCCAGTCCTGGCAGCCATGATGAGCGGCTGCCAAGCTGCCAAGCTGCAGCACTGCGACGTCTGTAGAGGTGTGAGCAAAACCAGGGAGTGCACAAACATTTTATATGCAGCTGCTGAGAAAGGAGGCAGAAACACACCAGAGAGGTTTATTTTTGAGGTCAAGTACAGAGCGAACTTTACTAAGCCCTCTGTGTTCTTACATAAACACTCCTTTACATCTAAACAGCACTAAATGAGTCACAGTGCTGTTATGTAACCGGGCTTTACCAGCTTGACATGGCAGTGTGTGCAGTTCACCGTCTGGATTCATGGCACAAAATCTGTCTGAAGGTTTTTACTCAGATTAAGTGTTTGAATCAGAAGAGGTTTATCACAAAACAAAACAAAACAAAACGAAACGAAACAAAACAAAACAAAACAAAAAAACTAAGTGATCTGTCTTATAATAATAATGATAATAAGATTTTATATGATAGTCTAAGTGTTATGTTTCTTTATTTTCTAAATCTGTAGACAGACAGACAGACAGACAGACAGACAGACAGATAGAACATGTTAATCTTTCTATTCAGTTGCTATTTAATTAAGCATGTTTCATTTTATTGTGTATTTATTACATGATTAACACAGTTACAAAAATATCTATTGTTTTTATTTATTTATGGATTTATAGTAGTTTTCTTTTGTGTTTAAATATTGATTTGATTGATAAATTATTTGTTGAAATATAATACCTTTGCGTCAGGTGTATAAACAATTTATGAAAGTTAATATTTATAATGTTACCGCCTACCTCAAATCTGATTGGCCCGTGTTGCAGAAGCGTCGCCTCTGATTGGCTCAACCCGCTGCCAATCAACTAATTGAACACCGGTAGAACACAGCGGGATTCCGTTTTTATTTACTGTCTGGGCAGCTTGGTTTTCGGGGTGCTATGAGCTTCCACCTGTGAGACGCTGGTGCTTATGGACATTTCCATCTTCCAGATGAGGCGTTGATTCGGGGTTTCCATCATAATGGTGTTGAGAAAAAGGCTAAAATGGAGCTTTAGCAGTGGGCGGGGTGATACCGACGGTGCCTTGTAGCTACAGTTAGCTTGTAGCCCGCTAGCTGGATGTTCGGCCTTTCGATTTCTGTGGCTCCTCGGGCGGGTTTATTGTTTTATTCCTCCTCAAGAACATCAGGTCTTTATTGTTTTCATCTGTGGAATAAAAAAGGAGCAGATATGAAGGGTGCTTATAGTTTTCACAGGTAAGTGAAGGCAGTTTTGGCTCTTTTTAGATGATAAAAATTTGATTATTTGCGTGAATAAAGTTTATGTAAATTATATGAGAATTTCCAGAAATGCAAAGTTTTAACAACTGACCAATCTAAGGATACAGTTATGATAAAAACGATTCATAATTTTGACAGACTTCCTGGATGCCTGTTGATCTATGAAAATCAGTTTTTCTCAGTAAGATGTGGAGGATTCACTTCCGGTCTCTTTGTCTTTCGATATGAAATCGGTGTTAATCATTATTTCTATTAAACATCTTTGGGGTTTTAGATACTTCTGTTTTGGCCAAATAATACACTTTTTAATATTTAAATTGTTAAATCAAGTAATTCTCATTTCCTGGAGATTTTTTACTGCATAGAAGAATTAAAAAAAATTATAGTTTTCACCACGTGAGTATGCTTAAGCACTGAAATTATAAAGCATACTAACATCTGTAGTATGCAGATGTTAGTATGCATACTACAGATGTTATTATACATCTGTAATAACATCTGTAGAATAATACAGATGTATACTGACATATATATGACGGATACTACAGATGTCAGTTCATTTTCCAGTGTTAAAGTTAATATTTTAACACTGGAATACACCAGAAGACATTTTAAATGTACAAAATAAATAAGAAAAACAACAGAACTGTTTCATTATTATTTTATCATGCACCTGTTCAGATAATGGTGAACTGCATTAAGCAACATATATTACTACATTAGTTAGCTAATTCTGCTATCAGTTTGATCAGTTATGTCGTGACAGTGAGACAGTGGTGAGGTGTACGGTTGGACAAACAGGTTGGTTGAAGCTATGATTGCATCAAGGATCAGCTCAGAGCCAACATATTCGTAGGTCTGTTGCAATGAGCAATAAATCAATTAATCACATGTTGAAACAAGCTCAGTAGCTTCTGTTTGCATGATTGATCATTTTTCTTGTTTTTCTCTTTCTACCAAGAACTGGATACAAAAGTCTTCACTCTGGTTTGGTTTCAACTCTCCGTGCTTTTGAAGGACAGTTTTGTTGTTGTTTTTTTCTTCATAATTGATTTTATTTCTTTTGTTTATTTATTTTGGATATTTAATATATCTTCCAGTGTTAAATGTTCTTTAGAATTTAACATTTATTTTGAAAGTGATCCCAAAACAATAATATTATCGTTTATCGCAATAACTTCTGGGACAATTAATTGTCTATCAAAATTTGTTGTCATGACAGGCCTGTATATTTAGCTTCATTTGAATGTTTGGAGGTGAAGTTGTGATTTCCAAACAAGCAGAGACGCTCACCAGAATAGGCCTGACGGTATCCATAAGTTATTGAGACAAAAGATAATATTGTTGTTTTGAGACCATTTTCAAGTAACATAATGGTAATTGCATAGTAGTGCAATTCTCAAAGTTCAATAAACTAAATTTTAATGAACCTTTTAACACTGGAATTAACACTGGAGCAGAAGAAATTACCATTTTGAAGAAACAAAAGTTTGCTTCAAAAAATGAGCTAGTTAAGACCAAAAGACTAAAGACTTTAGGATTAATTTTTCTGGTAGAAAGAGAAAAGATAAATCATGCAATTGGAAATTATTGCATTGCTTATTGTGTCACAAAAACAGAAACTTGGTTGTATGTTTCAGCCTGTTGAGTCTTTTTGACTCAAAAGTTTAACTTTTCTGGTTTCAGGTTCATGAACCGACGGGCTTCTGCTAACTGCCGCTACCAGCCCACCGTCTACGAACATGCTGCCAACTGCTACACTCACGCAGTGAGTCCCGTCTCTCTGAACGCCGCCGACCCGCTCCAGTCTGGGAATGTCCGCTGACCGCCGTTTGTTTGCTCTCGTCTCCGCAGCTCCTCATCGTGCCGGCCTTCGTGGGAATGACGCTGTTGCACTGCTTGTCCAACAACAACTGGGAGCGGGTCACGGCCTTGGTGTACGGACTGGGCCTGTGCGCCCTCTTCGTGGTCTCCACCGTGTTTCACATCATCACCTGGAAGAAGAGCCACATGAGGTGAGAGGGTTTGCATTCATTTCCTCACAACCAAGCCTCCATTTTAGATGCTACTTAGTGTTGAGTAATTAGGTGGTGCGAACCACAGGTGTAGTATGACTTGGCATATCTTCCTGGAACCAGTTTAACCAGTTTGTGTGTTTTACAGGTCAGTGGAGCAGTGCTTCCACATGTGTGACCGAGTCGTCATCTACTTCTTCATCGCTGCCTCTTACACACCTTGGTGAGCGTCCGGCTGAGAGCAGCTGGTGTGTGTGTTCACAGAAGCCTCACTCTGGGTGGGTTCTGTTCTTGTCTCGGTTCAGGTTGAACCTGCGGGAGCTCGGACCGTTAGCGGCTCACATGCGCTGGTTTGTGTGGCTCATGGCTGCCGCCGGGACCATTTATGTCTTCAACTATCATGAAAAGTGAGTTTCTTTTCAAATTAGAGCCGTTAGCGGCGGGAGTCCAAACTGAGGCCCGGAGGTTTCATCCTGCGCATGTTTGTCTTCTCAGGTACAAACTGGTGGAGTTGGCCTTCTATTTGACTATGGGATTTTTTCCTGCATCAGTCGTGACATCAATGGTAAGAAGATCCTGCCATTTTACCGGATTATGTTAAGGTCTGTCATTAATTAAACTTTATAGGCAAAATAAGCAAAATTTTCAATTCAAAAACCCATTTTTTCTGTTTAATTGTTGAACAAATAAACATATGAGCTCAACATGCTAACATCAGCATTGGTGATATCTGCTGCTGCATCATGTTTAGCATTGAGATGCTATTTTAAGCTACATTAGCTTCGCTGACAGGCTAACTCCTGCTAGCGTAACTTAGCATCAGATCATCTTTAGAAGCAGAAATGAATTCCCAGGGAGCCAAGAGAAGCAGGTTTGTTGTCCATCGCCGTTAGTGGATGTCGCTTGAGCGTCAGATTTACAGGCGTGCCAGAAACTTTTGAGTAGCTGGAACCTTTATCTGTTAAAAAACTAAAAATGTGATTAATTGGGTACTAACTAGTTACATTTATACTATTAAATTTATTTGAGCAACTTTTTGGAAAGAAATTACTTTTAGGAGTATTTTTACTACTCTGTGCTTTGTACTGGAGTAATTTTATGTTGAAGTATTTCTACTGTTGAATGAGTAAATGTCTGGATTTTAATCAAAAATTCACCAGACACAGACACACACCTGCAGTTTTTGTTAATGTTTCATAAGTTGTTTTTTTTTATTTAAAGAACCTGATTGGGAGAAAAAAAAAAATTGCCTGACTTTTTTTTATTTTGTGACATTTTTGTCCTTAAAATACCAAAATTTCCACTCAACTTTATATTTTGCTCCATCTAATTATGTAATTTTTAAATATTAATTATTGATAATTTGATCTTGAGTAGACTTTTTACTTTTACTTGAGTAAACATATGTTGAAGTAGTGCTACTCTTACTCTAGTATAATGTTTGGATACTCTGCCCACCTCTGGGTAAAACCTAAATTAACTCGTCAAAGTCCCGCCCCTAATCAGAATTTAATGTAGGTTTAAGAGTATTTGCGTTTTTCTCTGTGCTGCCCTCTAGTGGTTATAAAGAATATCGTGCTTTTGAGTTCCAGTGCAGCTTCTAGGAAGAAATTTTTCTCTGTTTTTGTTTTTCCAGAGCAACACGGATGGCCTGCAGGAGCTGGCGTGTGGAGGACTCATCTACTGCCTCGGCGTGTTCTTCTTCAAGAGCGACGGCGTCATCCCCTTCGCTCACGCCATCTGGCACGTGTTTGTGGCTCTGGCTGCCGCCGTGCACTACTACGCCATCTGGAAGTACCTGTACAACGCGCCCAGCTCCGAATCCCTCCTCCAGTCCTGACCAGCTCTCCTCCCAGCCGCCCCCCCACTGCCCAACCAAGCTGCAACAGTAAAAGTTTACGACAACAACCTTAACTTGTTTACTGTTTTGTAACCAGAAGGAAAGCAGGTTTGTCACCATCCTCTGATGAAATCAAGTGTTTTTGTAAGAGAAGAACTCTCCAAAGCTTCGGTATTTGTGACGTTTGATAGCGTCTTTTTAAAACCACTCAAAGCGAGTCACATTCCTCTTTAAGGGTGGATCCGTTTCATCCGGAGAAAATCGAGCAAGGTGCTAATAATCAGCAGCTCTTATTATTTCTACTGAAAGAAACCAAAGCTCCAAATAAAGGCAGCATAACAAAAAGCTCAAAGTTAAAAAAAAAATTAATTGGTTAATAAAGTGTTAAGGTATAGTTATTCTCATATCTGAACCAAAAATGTTGTATAAATCATGTTTTCTTCTATTTATATCTGTTCAGCGAATGCTCTGTTTCTGCTGAAAGATGTTGGCGCCCTCTGGTGGCAGCTGGGTAGAATTCCTCAGTATTTCTTAATGTAGAGGAGAAACAGGAGGACTGGGGTGTTAATGAGCCAAATGAGGAGACTCCCAATTAAAAGCAGTTTGATGTATCACTTTTTTTTTTATTTTATAAAAATGTGAATATTGTGTGAGTGTGTGTGAGCTGTTGTGCGGTGTAACATTTCCTGTTGTGTGTCTTGTGATTTTTGCACACCGATGTTAAACAGTGTTTCATATCATGAGGACATTATGATTTTTTTTTTGTACGTTTGCTTCCTGTTTTGTTTTTCCTTCCTAGCAACGTCTGAAACCAAATCATGGCTCATGTTTTAATAATCATGACTCTTCTCTTGTCTGTTTTCTATGTTGATTCTGAGGACCCTGGCCTTTTTGCAGAGAATAATTGCTTTTGTTTTGTCTCTTTCACTGGCTGGTGATGTTTCTTCTAAAATCTGAATGCTCTACTGTACTGAAAATCACCTTGGTAATGTGACAATAAAGACAATATCTGCAGCTTGTTGTCTCGACTCAGTTCATTTTGCTTTCAGTAAACTGCAGTTCAAGAATTATACATTTTAATAAGGGTGAAATTATTACTGACAATTTTCTTACAGTGGAAAATATTAATTACAACACAAAATATCTCTTTTTACAACCAAATGTTTATACACAGAACTACTTTTATCTGGACTTTTACTGAAAAACTGACTGCTATACCTAAATCAGCTTTTATTTAATTTACTAAATAGTACATTTGGATTTTATTAATTTGTTCAATTGAGCCTACAGAAGTTAGAAATGTAAACACCTTTCTTTTAACAGACAGCTAGCTAACATCTGGAAAATAATCCAGTCCTTGCTGGTATTTTGGTTTTATTTGGTTTTATTTCTATTAGGTTCTTTGTAAAACTGTAACAGCAAACATACAGCAAATTTTAAGACTGGCTCTACCATGAAT